>NW_010239335.1:0-18666 GCF_000690775.1 Eurypyga helias
TGTCCCTGCCCGTGGCAGGGGGTTTAGAACTGATAATCATTAAGGTCCCTTCCAACCCAAAACATTCTGTGATTCTGTGATTTAACTGTGCTAAGGTAACAGCTAAAACAAAATACGATACATTTCACAGTTTAAAATAATTCTTTTGAAGTCCTTTTTAGGTTTCCATTTCCAATTGTGTATAGATTGGAAGACAAAAAATGAGACAGAAGGTATAGAAAATTCATGTAACTAACTTCCATTGCTTTATCTTCTAATGCCATCTTTATCTGTGAGTGCTATCCTAAATACTATTTTTTGGTTGACAGAATCAGACCTTAGTGAACCAGTTGCAGAGCTCTGTTTCACTCAAATGCCAATGTCTATCTCATATTATTTGTAGAATATACTTTGTTTGACAGGTTAATGACAATGAAGAAATAAATGGGGAATGAAATATAAACATTTCCTTTGGGCTTTATGTAGATATACATAGTTTTAAATTCTGGCAGAGTGTCATTTGCAAAATATTTCACTGCTGCTCTACTTTAATCTCACTTTTCAGGGCACAGCTCTTGCACTAAACTAGTTATACCTGCTGGATCATATGGCTTATATCTCTGTAAAACCAGCCAAACTTATACGGTAGTACTACAGCTACCCCCCAGCTCAGTGCAAGACTCTGATGTCATGATTTAACATCATGACATAATCATGAAAACTTCACTATCCATTTTAATGGTGTGAAAAATAAATAATCCAATCCATAGCTACGTGTCTGAGCTAAAATAATCACAAGCTAATCAGGTCTCAGTGACTTACTTCATCAGGAGTTTTGTTGAACAGCAACAAAAAAACCCCAGATCTATGTTATGAATTTCATTTAGAGATGAATCTAAAATCAAAGTAAGGAATAAATACCACTTAAATTTAATGTGAGCTGCTGAGCACTTCTGACAATCAGTGTAATCCATTTGAATGTTCAGGAGTAGATTTGGGAGCTGAACGTGATGTAATTGTTCGTTAAAATGTTTCCAAAAGGTGTACTGGATGTTGAATACAAGAAAATTAGACTGCCTGGTGAAAATAATATTCTATATCTTCCAATACCTCATTCCTTCCCAGTGAGGGAGCTGAAAACAGAAATATTTTAAGGAACAGTCCACTTACAGAGGTAATTTAAATAATAGAACATTGGATTCAAATCTTCCTCTTCTATTGTCTATTGAAGATTTCACTTTTCATTTGCTCAATGTACAAGAAAAATGCAGTGATGAGGAGTAATTTCTAAAATCTGGACCCAGAAATGTTTATACAATCCCGCTGTCTTCAGTGTTTTTATACGTAAGTGAGAGAATATCTGTTGCTGAGTGAATTATGAACAGAATATATCTTCATCTGGAAGAGGCCTACTAAGTTACCCTGGTCAAGACATCTTCCTGACCCTCAAGTTCACTATCTGTGAAATGAAGGCAATGATACCAACTTTGTCAGATGCCTAGTACTGTTATATAAAAGACTGTTATTATTTGACACACATCCCTGCTGGACCTGAGAATAGAAAGAGTCACACTACTGCCTGTCCCTAAAACGGCTGTATATAGTTCTCCCAAATCAATGTGGAGAAGATATAGTAGCAAATACCACATAACCCAAAAATTAACTTTTAGTTATGATAAAAACTTCCAACATTCCCCTACCCAAAAATTTTGTTTTGACTTTTTCAGCACAGGGGATATGACTGGTCTTAGAGCACATTGGCTGATTTTATGACACGTTTTGAGCACCAGAATCCAGGTGAAGATAACTTCTTTCTCACAGGTGAGTTAGTAGCCTTGCTAAATGCCTGCTGTGGGCAAACAGAGTAGGAGGCAAGTGTCTTATGAACAAGACGTGCTTCACAAATGGCCAATTAGAGCACTCCAACGAAAGAGTAGTGCTGAATATCGGATTCCTATCTCAAGACCAGTTTGGCTTCTTGCTGCAATTATCCGAGCAATGCTACAAATGGATGCCATGTTTCCAAGAAATTCCCAACATAAACTACAAATCTGATGAGTGAGAAAAAACACTTTTAATAACGGACTGTCTATTTTTGACCTGGACTTAATGATTTATACATTCAAGGCTCAAAACTTCCCCTTCTGGTTAAAGAACAAGAAGGAAAAATGTAAATGAAGGAACAGGAGGAGTTCTGTGGGGAGCAACACTGGCAGCATGGCCAGCTCAGCACGCTGAGCTAAATGGAGCTCAAACTCTAATAAAAGCCAGTGGGCAATGGCAAAGAGAACAAGAACAGAAGTAAACAGTGATGAAAACTATATGTTCTGTATTTCCCAACACGCCTGTCAAAACAATCCCATAAATTGATCCATTTTGGTAGTGAAAAATCTGATCCAGTTACACAGATGGCTTGATTGCTTGTGTTTGCCAAGCCTGCTCCCAGCTCAAGGAGAGCAACATGTAGCTCAATGTTACGTTGAGGTTATGTCAGTCTCGCAAGCAGTTGCTCTCATTTGCTTTTCTTCCCTGCAATTGCCAAGTGTCTTCAGAAACCCGCTTACTGAACTCTGAAATTCTCCCTTAGTGCTGTCATTCAAATTATGTATTGTCTTTACCAGACTGTACCTAGTGCCCTTCCAATATTCTGTTTAGCAATTGTAATGAAGCACTATAATGGACGTCCAGTCAGCCCTGTCAGATTAGTTCAACTGAATCATTTTCTGCAGAAATGAAGAATAATCTACAGTACAGAAATAGGCCTGACATTGGGAATTGCACTCCTGAAACCTAAATGTCAGTCTAATCCTCAGTGAAATCTTAAGTAAGGTAGGGTTCAATACACCTAAAATTTGCTTAAATTGGGACACAGGCAGTGAAGACCAGTTTGGCCATTTTTAAGAGTGCTGAGCACTGCACTGAAATCACAAGGCATTTCTCTACAGCCTGAAAGTTGTCTAAGTGCTTAACTACAGTCCTCCTGGCAGTATCAGACAGTGAATTTTCTGGGGAAGTAAATCCCACTCATACCCATCCTCTCTTTTGCTATCCAAACTCAAGCACAGTGGCATCTCCACTCCACCTATTTCCCCTGGAGAAAGTTCAAAAGTTTGGCTACATCTGTGTTCAGCTTGAATATTATTGAATCCATATCTCAGGAAGGTAGAACCTGAACCCAGCACCTAGGAATTTTGGGGAGGTGACATATTTTACTTAGACTGTTTACTTTAAATCCACTTTCAATATTTACTAAAAAAAACACGTAAGAAACAAAGTTTGGACCAGCAGTCTTCCTTCCTCCTGAGTGCTGCAAATTAAGTCATGTTCTCTCTTGAATGTTGTCTATCTTCCCCTGTTGATTTTGTGCCTGAAGACAAATGGCTGGCCACCAAGAAGATGGACAGTGCCTCTCCGTGGGTAAGGGGCTGATACGTACCAGCTATGACTGCTTTGCCTGCTAAAAGCAGTCAAGAGAAAAGGGTTAAGAGGGGGGAAGCAATTTCCAGTTCCTGCTGCTGGAATCGAGTGAGAAGACCAATTGCTGAAGGGAGCACACCCCCAGCAGTACATACTAACCCTAGACCATGAGTCAGTTCTCAACAGCAGCCACCACCACAAGGCTGGAGGTTATTTTAAATCAACTCAGACATGCTACTGCCTTATTTTCTTAAGAGAGCAGTAAATACAGGAGAGTCCTAAATTATCACCTAAGAAATGAAATAAAGTACAAGATAATTCTGGAAAAGTTCGGAAGGAGGGTGAGAGAACTGGTCAGCTGAGATACATCTTCGTAAGGACTACCTACGGAGCAGTCTACACTGGGAAAAAAAATGCTGTGATAGAAAACATTAGGTTTTGGGGTGTTTGTTTGGGATTTTTTTTGGTCTTGGGCACTGTTGTGTTCACACTGCTAAAAATCAAGAAAGAAATATTTTAAAAATCATTTGGTAATAGTATTTAACACTGACCTTTATTCTTTGAGAAAAAACTTCATAGGTGTGAGGGTTGCTATGAAATTACAGTATTCAGGCGGTTGCCCAAAGCCCAGTTGAGAAGTAGCAAAACACCCATATCTATCCCAGGAGTACTAGGGACACCTGACCAAAAAAATGACAATATTAAACATGGAACAACTGGATTCCAACAATTCAATATCTGACTCCAGAGATCAGATACCAAAATGGTGCCATTTTATCCTTAAATCAACCTCAGGAAACACATTAATTTCATGTTTCCAGATTGAGATGATAATCTCAGTTGTGCACTCACCCACTGCACTGCAGCCTTGGCGAAGAACAGAGATAAGAAATCAGTCCCTCTTGCCTTATACCCTGAAGTAAGAGTATTCCTTCTGAAAATAAATAAATAAGATTATGCTATAATTCTACAAACAATTAGTTAATGGGATTATGTATATGCTCATTACTTACAAATATCTCTCTTCTTTAAAAAATCTCTTGTTGAACTCTTGACCTCAGTGATATGTATTAGACTAGTTTGTGTTTTAGGAATACATGGCAGGAATATGGGCCACCTACTTCAGGATTTGCATGCCTTCTTTTAAATTTTAAAGTCTGAAAATATGTGCCACCATACCGAGGGCTGGACTCATGTATCTAAACACAGAAAATATTTTCTTCAATATTTTCCACAGCCTCAGAGTCCAGACTATGAGATTTAAGAATACCTTTTCACTTCATTTTTTTCCCAAAAAAGGACTATTTTTGTTAATGTCTATTATTCTGTCACACTTATTCCAGATGAATTTAATCTACCATTGTGCTCCTTAATCCCTCAATGTATTTAAATCCATCTGGAATTTTTCTAAATCCTCCACAGTTCTTCCTAACAGAGACAATTTGCCCATGGGGTACCACTAATCTCTCTACACGCTGAGAAGCAGCAGCTCAAGACGAATCTTTCTTTCCTATCTCATAACTAGTTCTTAATCCACAGTGACACCCCAGCCCTTTTTCTGTGACTCGCTCTCCCTAAAGTCAGTATGAAGAGCATCCTATTTATCTCCTGTTGATTTGAAGGGTAGGTACAACTTGCAGTTTTGCTGCAACAGCAGCTTTTCTTGCAGGAGAATCTGATGTATCTCACCAGAAGGTGCTTTGCTTCTGAGGGTCTTCCAGGTGCAGTGATGCCATGAAGGAGAAGAGAGGGTCCCTGGCACTGCCTCCCGGAGGACCAGGTTCAGTGGCCTTCAGATATAAATAGCCAAGACTTAAAATGTAAATAGTTGCTTATCATTGATGTCATCTCAGAGTCAGTGATCACAGCGCTTCTCCATCTCAGAGAAGCTGAAAACGTTACTAGGAAAGCTTTTACCTTAAGGGCACAGTTTAATTTTTTCCCTCTTTTCTTTCTTTTTTTCCCTGCTAACATTAGTAAATATTTTAATGAGAAACAAATGGGAAACTCAGCTGCTGAAATATGAAATGGAAGAATGTGAACCTCTGTGTGTGTAAATCTCAGTAACTATGGAAAAGCTGCCAGTACCATCACAATAAACAGATGTGGCTTTACCAAAGTTCCTCAAGAGATTTTCACTCCCCTCTTCCCACTGACCCCTGTCTTCTGAAACTGGCTTCACAGCACTTTCTAGCAGACCAACACCAGTATCCTCTGACCTGACAGGTCACATTCCAAACCTGGCTGATTCAGCTGCTAGCTACCAACATCTAAGCCACGTGCCCTGCAATCCAGAGGAAAGATGGCACATTTGTCTGAGAAGGGAATTTCCCTTCCCTTGTCAGAGATGGAATAACTGGTGCATGGTATCATTTACACATCCCCCATGGAAGGGGTGAGTGTTCCTGCCACCTTAGGTAGCACACAGCACGTCAGAGAAGGCATGTCAACACGTTGACGTTACTCTCTCATTCTCATCAGGCTGGTAATCGCTGGCATAAAGCTATTGAATCCAGTCTTCTCCAACTCCCACTCCTCCTTTTTTCTAGACACAAAGTAACTCTCATCACAAGAAAGATGCATATTATCCATACAATGGAGAAGAAACTGAGACATTAGAGTGGCTTGATCCAGGTCACAGAGGAGGTAAGTGGCATAGCAAGGACTACTGGGAACCTTTAACATCAAGGTAATTTATAGTGATGCCATTAAATTATTTTTTAACCCACCAAGCCTAAACAAACATTTAGGCCCTAAAATTGTATTTATGTCTCTTGTCTGAAAGTGCCCCTGAGAGTAACTCAACTGATAATCTATAATGAAAGACCTGGGCACTGATGCTTCAAGCCCATGGCATTACAATGGTCTGCCTTGTCTGTCTGAGTTTGACTCTTTTGTCTGTGTTTCAGTGTAGTTTCATACATCTTGAAGCACACATCCACAGCAAAGACTTAGAGAAGGAATGTATTTCAGCAGTAAATGTATTTAATTGGGCTTGAATGTGGTCCGTGGCTTAAATTTAGTTAAATAATGATTGATTTTCTAAATGGTTCATATTTATTCAGAATTCACAAAAGCAACCAAATAACTTCTGAGCAGAGCTACTCACCAGAAATGTTTGAGGGCTGCTTGACTTCACAGCACTGTTACTGTAATCATTTTAAGGACACCAATTTTACTGCATTGGGCTGCAGTTTCATTTTTCTATGCTTGTTTCCTCAAAGGTTTTATTAGCCATAAAACCTTTTTAGGCTTACTTCTGTTTTGACAGCTCAGCAAATTCCTACTGCTGGTAATTTTTTTCCTCTTTTCCTACCACCAGTAACTGTGAATTTAAACCTCTTAATACAGACAGATTCAAGTCCAGACCAATTTGTAACACAAATGACACTTGCTAAAAATCAATGGCAGTGGTCAGGCTATGAAGGTCAGAGATAACGACATCATGGAAACACCAGACTGATAGAGGAGTCAAGAAGGATCAACTCTCTGGAGTTATAATGGATGTGTGACACTGTGCCAGCCTGTACTTGCATTACTTCAAACATGCACTACCTCCAGCTGCGTTAATAGCAACAAATTCGTACAGATGCTCTGGCGCTAGCAGAAGCACAGAAATAATGGCAATCATCTGTGCCATAATTGTGACGTCCTCCTTTCTGAGGCTGAAATGGAACCCACCAAAGTACTCTCTAATGCTTTTTAAGATGAATGTTAGAAACAGTGCTGGAGTCCATTTGTCATAGGCCCTGAATCTCTGATGCAAGAAAGCCTTGAAAACGCACAACTGTCCTTTCATATCAAATTACTCCTTCATGCAAGTAATTAATAAATGAGATTGAGGACAACTGATGATACACATTTTAATGTAACTCTGACTTTTCATTCTTTCTCTTCTTTCATATCTTCCCTGTTCCTTCAAGGCACCTAACACCCAGACCAATTTATATTGCAACTGGTTTAAATTAAAAATGACAAAGAATATCCAACAACCTAGTGTTAAAAGAAAGAAGTTAAAGAAACACAGAAATTTCTCTCAGAGATCCAAAATGTAAAGATTTTAAAACTGACTTTCAAGAAAAATCATTCTCCACACTATTGAGAAATTAACTCTAAAATTATTTCTATAGCAGATACATCTAGTCTTTAGCTTGTGTCACACCTTCTTCAAACAAGTGCCAACAGAAAGCCAAAATATCTACTTGAACGAAAAAATATTTGTTCTGATTTATTCTCTGTGTTCTGAATTAGTCCTCACTGGTTTTCTACTTATGAAACTTCATTTGCATAAAATAAAAATTATTTAGAGTGAGATTAAAATGACTTCATTCTAATTTTTAGTGGTCAGGCATTTACACTGTGTACACATTATCTGAGTGAAGAAATGAAAAAAAAAATTTCAGGCATCAAAATTAAATGATGGCATTTTTACGTCTGCTTTTCCCAGGACTGGACAGAGCAACACTGATGAAAAAGTACTGGTAGATAATAGACTGCACTATGATTCAGTTTGCTGCATTCCCAGGAATCCTGATCTTTGGCTTTCTCCTTCTCACTCATTTCAAAAACTTAAAATTCATTACTCTTCTATAATGAACTATGTGGTAATTACCCAAAAAACACTTGTTACACTAAAAGTATTGACCACATGGTATTGTGAGATATCACAACATCTCAGGATTTTCATGGCTACCACAGTTTATAAAAACAAAGTACAGCTCACAGCCCCATTCCTAATTTGCAGATATGCAACGTGCAGCCTCAGCAATTAAAGGTCTGTAGCCTGGAGACAGCAGAGTAACTTGAACCTGCTCACAGAGACGTGGAGTACCTTCACCAGATGCTCTCCTGAAAAATCTCACGCGTGGTACCCTAACAAAGGGTGCTAACATGGTACAGAAGGCATGAAAAGACATAAATGGGAATGTCTGAGAATGTTGGTTTGTGAAAACAGGCCAAGAGCCATCTCTGTTCAGCTAAGAGGAGAGATACAAATGTGAGGTGGTCCTTGTGGCACTACAGGGGACTCCAGGCATGCTCCTACCTGTTGCCTTTCATCGTCTCAAGGGACCAGAGTGATTCCTTGCCATCACTGTTGCTAGTGTGACAGAGCAGCTTTTCTGCAAAAGTAAAAATGCATAGCTATTCCCGATAGAAAGCAGAGGAAAGGATCTGGGGAAGCGAAGTGCTAAGAGGAGCGAAAGATGGACCCTTGGAACGACTCTTGTAAAGTGATCTACATCAGCATGTAAGAATCATGTTCTGGGATAATATATTTTGACAGATTTGGGAAGCACAAAAGTTAAGGGCAACAGAAGAAGAACAGACTAACATACTATCTCTGCACATACAACAGATAAGAAGAAATGAAAAATATTTAAAGCAGAACTCTCGTACTGAAAACAAGAACCACCAGTATTTATTGCTCTCTATGGCAAAGCTGCAGTAACTGCTGTTTTTCTGTTATTTTCTTGTGCATGAATAGGCATGAACTATCGTTTTCCTATGGGAATCTGTAATAAGAGAATTAAGGCAGTGAAGCATTAATGTGGGGGTATGATCTCTGTCACATTCAAAGCATCACACAAAAACTGCAGAATTAAAGAAGGAAAAATTATTTTATGTCTAGAAAACTCTAGGGAGTGTAAATAATTACATGTGTAGAGTTAGCCAAGGAAGATTCTAGATTTATGTCTCTCCACCAGTTATGGTACTGAGACACAATGACAAAACTGTATCTACTGGATAAATTCATAGGCAAGTATTTTCCACCTGTATTAGGTGCTGGGTCGAGTTTTGTTATCAGATGCAAAACTTTTGGGTTTAAAATCAATGATGGGCATCAATGTAATTTACTTATATGAGGGTAGGTAATGCTAAGGCAAGTGACAAAACAAGGGATAAAATTTTTACCATTGACTTCTTTTTTAATGTGAGCAATGCTGTCCATTGCTGATTTTAACAGACTGTAGTAGCAAGAGCTTTTCTGTTTTATGTATTTTATAATTCCTTTTAATTTTTAAAGCTAGTTGTAGAAGCCAATTGAAGAACACGCACAAATACTTGTCTCTTGATAAAGTATACTTGCAGGTGGAGTAACAATTTCAAAGAGGACATGTAGATATGCAGAGAAGGTCAAATCAGTGTTTCTGTTTGTATATATGTGTTAAGGGACAAGAACATTTTCCTATTATTTTCTAAAAAATAGCTAGAAAGTGTCGTGCAATACAAAAGCTCAGCTTCAAAGAAACATCAAGACAACGAAGAGCAATAAAACCTATCAGCCCTGTTTCATTGTGGTAGATATTGTGATTCATTTTCTCCTATTTACTTTAAATTTAATATTTTTAATGCAATTAAAATGCGTTAAATATTTTAACCTGGTAGCAGCAGCAAATAATGAAGATCATAAAAATACAATTCTTTAATGACTTGCCTAGGAAAACAGAAAACTTGGGGAATAAACCAAGAGTTCTGTACAAACCAGCTCCAGGGTCCTAACCTGAACACCATCCCCAGGAAAGTAATCATTATATGCAAAGCAGCATCATTTATCACCTTTGTAAAAGTGGAGAAATAATATGAAGCATTTGGAATTAACCTAACCCTTCAGCACATTAAATGGGTCAGACTAATCATATTCCACAGCAATTTGATACTATGAACACAAGATCCATTTTCAGCTTTTTCACAGCATCTGAGCAGAATATCAGCTACCTCAAATTAAATGCATAGAAATCCATGTATGATCCAATTAAGTTAACATGTTGTGAAAAGCTTTACAGCCTGTACAATCTTACATAAACAGCCTGGAATTGAGAGTTAACATATGGCAAAACATGAGATATCCAGGAATCGACTAATACAACCATGCCAGAGGTTGGCTCACAAGCTAACTGAGCTGCCATGAGCTGTGATCCTGTATTTATGTGAAAAACTTAGCACATGAATTCAGATAAATCACAAAACAGGACATATTCCTCTGCACTGGGCGTCCAAACATGGTTTCAGAAAAGTGTGACTTGACTTTGAAGCTTGGAAAACTGTGATAAGCAGTGAAAACAGATAAACTTTCTAGTGTCAAACTAGGAATTTTCTTAGTGCATTTAAGCCTAACTACTCAATCTAATATTTAAGAAATTGCACACCAGCTTGACTATTTAAACTGCTGAGCTAGTAGCAGCCTGCATTTACTTTTATTGGAGGTGGTAAGAACTACATGTTCTGGAAAGTCAGGGTTTGGGTTTCCTCATGAGAGACTCAGGAGACTAAACACTTTAAATGTTTTGATTTTAGGATCTTGGCCCTCATCTTAGAACATACCCTGCCAGACAAATGGGAGTGTTGGCATTTTTTCCAACCCCAAAAAAAGGCTTTCATACTTGAAGGAAAATCAGATGAGTTCTTTTGTCCAAAAGCAAAGACATTTCTGGTTTGAGCTCACACTGGTGTATCCCCACTATAACGGAGAGGTATTTATTTGTATGCCAAAGGAGCATACAAATGAAAATAACATGCTGTAGATATTTTTGTTTTATGAGATTACTATATAATTTCAGAGCTAAAATTAGTAGAAATAGTTCAAAGCAGTTACACTGAGAAAGAAAATAAACCTCTGTCACAGAAATCCTATGGTGGTAGAATACCAATATTTTGAAGGAAAAAAGACTAAACCAAGTAAATCACCCAATTTGATTGGTTTCTCAGCATAATAAAGTGCTGAAGTAGCACAGTGGAGGATTTGCTGGATAATTTTCTACACTGAAACTGTCAATTCATTCCAAAGCTTAGCGCTGATGGATATTGTGGATTGGTATGGATTGCACTGCTCCAACCATCTGAAAGGTCACTTGAAAAACAGCAGGCGTGACCTATTGTTCTTGCCATTGACAATCAGACTGTCGTTTTGACAAGTCTTTAAACTATCCTAAATCTTTTCTTCAAGTATTACAAGGAAATGTTTATCTTTGCTTTGTGGCACAATTAAAAGCTGGCATCTTAGGAGTTCACTGAAGCAGTCTTAATATCTCCTTGGGTCACACTTGCAAAGCCATGGAAGCCTGAGAATCTAATAGTGAATGGATAACCCCTGACATCTGTCAACTATACCACTGAGTATAATCTTTCAGTTCCATTTTCAGACCAGAAGGTGAAAAGAACTCAAGCTATTATCCCCAGTGTACAAGTATGTTGGACTACTTCCCTTTCTCACCAAAAGACCACTATTTCAGCTGTAAAAATCAAGCTTCGTTGCTCCAAAAATCATGGCCAATAAAAATTGATGGGTTGAAACTATGACCTATTGCTTTATGGAGAAAGAAGAAAACCATACAAAGAGGTAGTATTGCAAAAAAATAAATAAGTACCTCTCACATTATATCTTGGCATTTCATTTTTTCTGTGCAAGTTAAAAGTGCATTAAAAAAATACACCTAAATTATTATTATAGGTTTATAAACTTAAATATACTAATTGCTGGAAGAAAGATACTTCACATATGAATTTTTCTAACACTCAGGCTGTTCAAAAGATATATTTCACGCCCACCCTTAGCTCCAGCTTCCTCTCTATTTAAAACAGAGAAAGAACCTAAGAAAACTAAACACAAAATCATAGAATCACAGAATCATATAGGTTCAAAAAGGTCTTCAAGATTACTGAATCCAACCGTAAAATATTAAAGATTGGTTGTGAAATCTATTTCCTGCGTACTTAGAGAGTGGAGTCACCTCTCAAACAGGAGTCATTTTAAACTGACAAGGGTTAAAGAACTGACTAGGAATAGTTCCAGCCACTTTACTTCACTGTATGACTATGACATTCATGCACAGTTATATATAAATGTGTAGCATACACCTAAGCCTGTTATTAATACTGTTTGTTTACTGAAAACAGCCATTAAGATTTTCAGTACAAAAACTTAATGATACAGGAAGCTTACTAAAGAAATTTCCCTTAAAAAGACATTAAAATGTCTCTTCTATGCAGTGGTAGTTAACAAACATCCCTTTCTTTATTGTCTCCCACCCAAGAAAAAACACAATTACAGCAACATTCAGGAAAACAAGTCCTCACTGAAACGCTTGGCTACACTGACCCAATTGCTCTCTAAGGACACTGTGCACTAAAGAAATGGTTGTGGGAAATACTAGTATGTAACAGATCCCTCAAATGTTGTACAAAGTATTTCACTGTTCCTGCAGAGTGGACAAGTCCATTTTAAACATGCAATTTCCTAAACAGGTTTTGTTATTCTTACAAAATTCCAGAATATATAATTTTTTTTTTTACAGAATATAGGATTTTCATTTAATTTCAGATAGACTTCAAAACCAGAAAGTTTAACAACAAGAAGAGGAATTAAACCAGTATATTTTAGAGTGAAGTGCTGAGGAGAGTCCAATCACAAGAGAGTTGTAAGTCATCGGCTAAGAACCCTGAACCAAAATCTGTTTGCTGCAGGTTGAAAGCAACACAATCCTGGTACAAAATGAATTTTTCTTTATTTCAACTCAATCAGCTAATTCTCTTTAATAATTAACTCATTCTAGATTAGGAAGTAAAAAAAAAAGGCATGAAAGATTTCTCTACGGTGACTTTGGAGAAGATGACATGTACTTGTGTTCAAAGTGCTAAGAACGTAGTGAGAAATTATCAGTTAAGTTTTCTGAACACAGACAGGATGTGCTTTGTGTAATGAGCATGCAGTCATTAAAAACTAAACTTGTTTTGATAAACTTACACTTTTAATTCAAACCATTTGAAGTAGTTCCATCTAACTCACTGCAAGTTTTTCTCATTGTTTCTGAGCATTTTTAACAATATCTCAATGTTTATCTAATTACATCTTGCCCAAAAGTTACTAAAATTGTAATAATCTAGTATATAAGAAAATATATACTTTTGGAATTCTGGTACTGAAAATGGTAAAGAAGCTGAACAAATCTATGCTAAATTATATTTGTGTATGGAGTTCTCTAGGACAAAGAACCTTTGGACAAATGACCTTCTTCAGCAGATTTCATAGCATAATAATAGACATAATTCAGGGAAAACCCATCAACAGGGGACTATCTAGGAAGAAAACCAGATAAGATGACACAGGGAAGAATCTATATTGCTGGAAGACTGAAAGTCAGAACATCTCCCATTATATAGAGCTAGAAAAGCTCTAAGCTTTTAGAGAATTTATGAACTAAATAAGTCTGGACTAAATAAGTCAAGGGAGATGGTGTCATTAAGATACTGTTGGATATAAAGGCATCTTCCAGACTGATGTGATTTAAAAGGCCAGGGAGAAGTAGCACTGAATTGGGGAAAGAACAGTTCCTACTGCTTCACGTAGCATTCATAGGCAGGAACCATGAGGTATGGTTAAAGTGCGGTATCCCATCAATTCCTGTTAGACTGGTTTCAAAAACACAGGAGACTCCTGCGTTCCCCCTTGGCAAAGAGCAAACGGAGATTCAACCTATCTGAAGGGCTAAGGTACATCCTAGACAAAATCTGGAAGAATACTCTGTAATAACTGGCTTTCTCCTGGAGCACGTTCTTGATGATAGTGACCCTGCTACAGGAACCCGTCAACAAAAATTAATGTGACAGGAAAAAAAATGAAAAGTGTAAATGCAAAAGCAATTTAAAGTTGGTTAATTAAGTGTGAAATACTTGGTCATTAAATAATGATTAACAGAAACTACCGACACACTGGCAAGTTCACAGAAGTATGAGGACCCCAAATAATTTGGGACTTTCCTTAAAACACATACTCCAAAACTTCCAAAAGGTCTTTTCTAAACTCTAGAGCTGGTTTTCTTTAGAAAGTGAATAAAATTTAACATTAAAACGGTGGAAGTAAATCTCAGGATGAGACACGACAGCAACGCAAGGATCTGTTAACATAACTCTCACCCCCACGATGTCTGACAAGGTGAGCCCCTTCCTTCAGCATCTTTCATTCCAGTAACTAAGTATCTTTTATTTTCTGCAGGGTAACCTCTGAGTCCTTACGAAATGTATTCTTTCCATTATCTCTGAGGATTCTGTGTTTGTTCCCTACTTTCTGAGAAGTCTCTGCCTCTGATGTTTGTAGGCTGCCAAGCCTCAGCTTTCACTCTCATCTCTTCTGCCTGTTCCTTCATGCAGTGTATAAAATCTCTTCCCCCCAAATAGCATCCTTTCTTCATGATCCCATCATTCCCAGGTGTTGCCCCTGGGAGAAAGTGAACAAGAAGCTTTCTCTAATACCCAGCCACATGTATTTCAAAGCAACACACTATGGTAAAAACAAGAATCCTCTACAATCCTATTGCCTTCGATCCCGTTAATAAGTCTGGGATGGTCAGAAGAATCAATCCATCCTACAGAAGTTTCTGTCTCAGTTTCTTTATGATGCTGGGCAGAGATTTTTAAACCCATCCTAGAAATTCCTAATTTTTTACAGAAATGAGTCCAGATCGCTAACCAAATATAGTAGAATATTGTTCTCACAGGAGGTAAAAAGATGTAAAAGTGCCCACATCATTCTAAACTCCCAAATGTTCCGGTAACAAACTCTGTATCACTAGGGGAAAAAAAGTTGTCTTTTAGAAATATAGCATTAAATGTCAAATTCATTAGTGACATGACCTGAAATCATTAGGTCTGTCTTTCTAAGCTAGAAAACATATGTGATGTTTGGATTCCTATATGTGTTATTTTCAGATCAAAATGAAACCACAGAGAAAATATTGTGCTTTATTACTGCGTGTCATTTTTTGAAAGAATGACTCAGGCGCTGATATTTAGGCTACTTTCAAGTCAAATATTTAAAGCCCACATCCTAACCATAAGCACACTTACTGACATATTGGAAGGTCACCGGAACATGAGAAGATAGAGGGAGGTCTAAAGCAAAAGACCTACAAACTAAGTATCTGCCGCAGTGGAAGAAAGGCAACTGTAAGAAAATGGAACTGTTTTGTTGCGTTTTCATCAAAGTACTGAACAGGTTCCAAACAGTTTCAGATGTATTAAAAATCAGGCCTCTGGCATTTTCTTCCTGTACATTCATATTTCATTAGGTGCAATGACTTTATCTTTTCTCCGTTTAAAAATGCCATTCAAATTAGCTGCTATACTTACTCTTTCATTGTCACAATGTAGCCGTATTCTTGCTCCTCGGAAGACTTCACTTCAAGCTGTAAGCCTTGTGCCTTATTTTTCTGAAGCTCTTCATAGGAGTTTCCATCCTGCATTAAAGAGTTCTTAATCCAGTACTGGGTCTCGCTCAGGTCGTTGGAGTCAGATTCACTGTTCTTTGCAGCTGTCAGTTCCCTTGAGAAAGCCTCACTCTTCACATTTTCCACACCAGCATTTATTTCTTCTGAGGAGTAAGAGTCAGTGTCTTCTGATTTCTTGGCTTCTGTCTTAGCAGATTCCTCAGGTCCAAGGTCTTTAGGCATATTTTCAGGTAATTCATTCTCATTCAAGATGTTAACTAGTTTTGCAGTGTTCTCCTGTATTAAAAGAATATTACTGTTTTTAAAACTAAACACAGGGATGTTATAGTGAACCAAACTCGAATACGATCTTTCAAACTCTTACTGATATGGCAGTCTATTCCTACAAATGTCACATGGTCATTTTAAAATTTCTATATGCTGCCAGACTATCTAAAAACATAATTTTTATTCACTAATAATGAAAGAGCATTAAATTCTGCCACTGTATTTTTCAACAGTTTTAATAATGGCCAAGAAATTCTATAGTTAGCAGTTACTTTCTTATTCAGATATCACAGAATTTAGATAGTCTTTTATCTGTCTTGAACAGGTAGAAGAAAATGCTGATGGTATTTTCACAGTGTTCATTTCCACAGAATGATAGAATGGTTTGGGTTGGAAGGGACCTTAAAGACCATCTAGTTCCAACCACCCTGCCATGGGCAGAGACACCTTCCACTAGACCAGGTTGCTCAAAGCCTCATTTTCGTGTGTCTGTGTGTTTAAATATTGATGAGAATAAAATTTGTTATCAAATAAATTAATGAAAAGGAGAAATAGTAAGAATATCTATCATTATGCCTAAGTGCTGGAAACACGCATGCTTCTTGGGTGTCACAAGCCATAACACAAGAAAAGGAACAGATTTTATGTGATCACAAACTGATAGTGAGTGATCCACTAAGCTACACATATGACCACAGAAAAAAATCTGTTTAATAAATCAAACAATTGGCAAATCAGTAAAAGTCAAAACACATGCCTGGAACTATTCGTTAGCTTGTTTCATTATATAACTTTGTTGCAGACAAGCATCTGGGAGGAAATGATGGCTAATGAGCACTTTGTGCTCTGTGTCACAATATATTCTTTTCCATCACAACCCCTATTCAAACTGTCACTAAGAAATCTGTGCATGGCATCCTCTGTAGGTCTATTGTGAATGAAGCAGCACTTCGTTCCTTGAAGAATTTCATGTGGGTGGTTAAAACTCCTGACATATTGTCCACTTCTGTTGCTTCCTTGCTTGGTAGAAGGGCAGCTACTAAAGAGATTTTACTGTGAGCACAAGAGGGTTTTTCCCTCTTACGAGTCTTGCAGTGTTAGCTTTCCAGAGAAAATATTGTAGGAGAAGTTTCACGGCAGTTTTGAAAAATATTTATTTGAGATATTTCTGCTCCACACAACCCCAAAAAAGAAAGATGATTGTACCTCAAAAATGGACAAATATTGGACAGAAGTCTGTAGGATATGATTCAAACTCAAGAGGAATATTGTAAAAGTAGTCTGGATAAAAATCCCAAATTTGTTTTTACCACCTAGGCTACAAGATGTAAAGCCTAGAGCTCTTGAAATACTTCTGATATTAAACAATTTGGGAGGATTAATGGTAAAGTAAAATGACAGATCCCATGAAGCGAGAGGGAATTTTGAACCCTCCAACCAACCTATGCCCTCAAAGAGAATATGTTCATTCATCTGCTTCTGAAATCCAGGGAGTTTATCTGAGCAAGGATGCTTACATTCCCCAGAACTAAGAGCCAAAGGTCAGGTGAAAGAAGGATGTTTTCAAGAACACCTCAATATTCAAAATTTACTAAACTGAGGAAAAGCTTGAATTTGTCTGAACTTTGGGATCCATTATGAATTGTGTGTATTTCCAAATGGAAGAAAGGCAAAACGTTTGAATAAACGTTCATTTAATACTTCAGTGCATCAACAACAATATGCCTATGCTCTGATACTGAATTATATCCACACAAGACACAAAACTCTTCTTACATTTCAGAAGTGTGTTTTGACCTTCACTGCATATAAATCTGATATTCAGAGATGGAATACTTATTTTGCTAAAATACTGGTACTTTACCTCTTTATCAGTTCTCACATTGGCTTCATGCACACCATTGTCTGTAGGAGATGAAAAGCATAAATACATAGTTATGAAGGGAAAACATCATATATGAAACAAACACCGCTTATAGGCTGCTTTGTAGTGGTGGCCTTTTCATGCAATTTAAACATTAAGACATCAAAGCTGAAAGGGCACAGTAAAGAGCACCGTATAATTCAGTATTGTTATTCTAACCCCAATTCGATAGCAAATTAATGCAAGATCAATAGACAGAGTACTTCAAGAGCCAACGTAATAGTGTTCTTTGCTAATTAAGTATCCAATCTTCATATCACTTTATCAATATCTAAGAAAAAAACCTCAATAAAATGGCTCTAGCTAGCTTAATAGACATTTACATTAAATAAAAAGCAAGCATATAAATCCCTCATGTGTATTTTGGTGGAAGAAGATGACTTATTTCAATAGATATCATCTACCAAAACCATGTTACAGTTTAACTGCAGTGATGATATGCAGTCACATCATTAACCTCAGTCAAATAACGCTGGCTTTTAGGTTTATGAACTGAGTCTTATTCATCTCTCCCAGCATGATTCAGGACAAACCCCCAAGTCTGCTCATTTCAATCTACAAAAGGAACTAGCAATTAAATTAAGCAGGATATCCCTACCTAGTAAGGATTTCAGTATATCACCATGCAAAAGGACAGTAAGTTAAAATCATTGGTTATGACTTGTAGCATATGTTTTCGGTGTCCTAGATATCATAACTTTCCTAAAATAGAGAATGGGTGAGAGCTAACTTATGTCCCACTGTGGTATCAACTCATTGATGGCAATTACCATAGCTCCTGAATGTGCATCACCAGGAAAATGTGTCACAACAGAATCAAATAACCGTAACTTTTATTACCCTAAACAGGAAAGGGAA
>NW_010239335.1:18676-47963 GCF_000690775.1 Eurypyga helias
CTGTCTAAGACTTTCTTCTGCAAGTAATTGTGGTACATTAAAGAATGATTAACTGTAACTTGGAATTTTTTCCCCACTTATTTTGAAATACATTCTTGGAATGTAATAATTTTTCATTGTCATTTTGCTTAAACATCTCATTTTCAGGAGAGTGAAATCGGACCACACAACATAAATCAAATTGTATTTCAATATAATTGGGTGTGTAGGTTTATCTTGTTTGTGAAGCCTGAAGACCAAGGGTCTTTGTTTTCAGTAAATAAATTACCTGCTGTAAAAAGAAAACAACAAAGCTAAAATTCTGCAGCTTTCAGGGAAAAATACAGAAACTTTCCCTCCTGTTTTCTTTAAAATTGATTTTAAAAGGTCTAGCACTGATGTGAAACAATAAAAGAAAATTAGGATAGCTATATTTTGTTGTACTTCAATCTTAGAATTAATACCTTGTATATTAACATTGTTTTCCATTAATCCAGTCTGAACCTCTGCCCGTCCGTGAGCATCTTTTTTCTTCATCTGCGCTTCTGTATTGTTGCCTTTAGTTTTTCCAGCACCCTGTTCTGTTTCTTCCTGAATGCCAGCGGTTTGAATTGCATTGGCAATAGTATCGGCGATCTCATCCAGTTCTGTCGAGCTGAGATTCTCCACATTCACTTGATGTTTCTCCAGGTCCTTCAATACATCTTTAATAAGTGTCTCTGGATCACAAAACAATAACCACAAGATTTAGCTGCATACCTGAAGCACGTGTGCTTGCACCAGTAACTATCTTTCAATTTTTGTTAAAGGATATCTTTTCCTTCATGGGGAATATCTGTTTTCCAAAAGAGTGCATAACGTTCATGCTGCCATCTTTACAGAGAAGACAGTATTCTAAATGGATGTTAGAGCTGATGACAAGATGAATTTGTGTTAGGCACTGGGGGATGTATACCACGACAGCCCAGCAAGTTGTCCTTGAGAGTGGTATGAAGTTGCCACTTTTTAGAAGAGCATTGTTTCCTTGTCTAAACTGACTTAAAATAATAAAGTGTTAAGGTAGCTTAACTTTTTATCTGCACTAAGATAGCTCAAGCAACAGTACTGTTTGTTAGAGATGAGGTTTCTTTGGTGATTTGCTTTTTGCAAGGTAAATAGCTATATAGAGTTCTGGAGGGGAAAATAATCGATACCTTGTCTTTCAATCAAAAAGCTCCTCTTCAATTAGAAGTGGATATGCATATATGTCCATTACATACATGTAGTGAACAAACCTCCTAAATTGTATTGATTTCTCTTGGAAAAATACGTATTTTGCCAAAAGTGAACTTGTCTGTTTTGGTTTGTCAGCTATGAATGTTTTACCAGTCACACCGAGGAAAGAAATGTTAAAATGACATTACAGGCCAGGAAAAGCAAATGGGCTTATATTTAGGGGGGGAAAAACCCACAAAACCCAAACAATCTTAATGTGAAAAAAAGTTTTGAAGATGGAGGAAATTCAAGGACAATGGATACTGAAGTTGACTTAGAAGGTGTAGCGTATCAGCTCTTAAGGAAGGTACTTTTTTGACTGCATATATCCTTCAGTACCATTCTGCGTAACTCTGAAAAGCAGCCTAATGTCCCTTGAAGTATAAGACACTACATGTAGGGTTTACTCTACACAGCATAGCAAAACCGTTTTCAATCATGCCTCTCTTCTGCTTATTCATGCTGATGTAGAATACAGCATACATATGCATGCAAGCAAGAAAATTCTTTCACATAGGTAATACTGTACAAGAAGAGGAAGATACAGACTGCTTTTAAATCTCTGCTAAATGTATGAATTTGTATATAAGCAGCTTGAAGCCAACATCCAGTCTTTTTCTTGCAGTAACATTCTCTGTGTTAAGCTCTGTGGTTCGACATGTTCATCATCATCATCTGTAAACAAGATTTTAGGATCATGCTGGCAGCTTTCAGGCTTACACAAAAGTGAATTAAAAAGTAGGTGTGCGAAGGGGAAAACACTACCAGAAAAAGGGCTAAAGGGAAGGTTTTGCTTTTCACAGCAAAGTAGGAGGAAGTAGTTAGACACCAGGAAAGAAGAACTAGTTAGGGACTCTTCTGCTTCAGGGAAAAGGCAGCAAAACATCTGTGATTGTGCAGGGGAGACAAGGATCAAGGATTATTTGTCACTGGGATAAAGACGCCAAGACCTCATAGACATCTGTCATTTTTTGGACCCCACAGTGTTAGCTGAAGAGGTTAGAGCCTGAAGCTGACTGTCAGCTTCTCAATGTCATCTCAGGGCAGAGATTAATTTCCTTGGACCTGACCCATAATTCACCAACTAAACTAATGACATTTTCCCTAAACTAAGTAGTCAATAGAAACCAAGTTAACTTAAGCAGCTTAAATAGTAGGTTTAGTATGAGTCAAAGAAGGTTTTGGCACACAGGTAAGGTGTCTTAGATGCAATTTCTTGTCCAGGTTAAAAGGATACATCTTTTGAATAATCTGCCATGATGATACTACAAAATTCTACTGATTTCATTATAAAATTCAGCTGAGATGGTATGCTGTGAACTTTTGAAGTTTACTTTAAAAAGCAGAGATTTAAACACACTTAAGTGTAACTATAAATAAAAAAAGATACCTTAAATCTATGATGCTGCTTTAAACTGCGGCAGCCAACCAAGCTTCTGAAACAGCAGAGTGCTTTGTACGGGAAAAAAAGTGTTCAGTAACAAGAGTCAAAGACTTAATCTCACAGGGTATGCCAAACCCCGGTTGGAGGCAGCAAAATAAGCACTGAAGTTTGAAGGTGGCTGAGTAAAACTTCACAGAAAACTTTGAATACTTCCCACATTTCATGGTTTTGTATCCATCCCCTGTTATGAATTCAGTAACATAGTAAAAATATAACAACCAAATGCTTTTCTTTAGGAAGGGAATCTACAAGAGCAAATTGATCCAGACAGCAATAAGAGTTTTCACTAGACTCGATCAAACTGAGTTCAAGAAACCTTTTGAAGACACACAACAGCTACCTGGAAGATGGCCATTTGGAGATGTTGTTACACATAGAAGCAATGCAGGAAATTAGGTTGTAGGAAATACCAGCACTGCCAGATTACTACAGAGGCCTTGTGTCTGCTTAGGTATCATTTCTGCTCTTATGTTTTACAGAACTATCAGAAAATAACCTGACAAAAAAACCTAAAATATTAAAGCAGAGCTAATAAAGTTGGCAAAGAAAAGACAGAATATATGTCAGTTCCAAATCAAAACTAAACCTTTTCAACTAAATGTATAAAGACACATTGCAAGGCACATCACAGTAGGAAAAAGTCTTCTTAGAACTCTGATTACCTGACATCAGTGCATCTACAAAAGAATAAAAACTGTCATGACTTCTGTGTCTTTCTTTTTCAAGGGTTTTGGCCATTTATCAATTGATATGAATAATCCATGATATGCAGCAGCTAATGAACTATGAATGAGATTTTGAAGGTTTTTGTGACCACCTGGAATAATATTTGCAAATGTTCATAATAATTTTTAGTGCCAATAAAGAATCCACCTTTGTATTTTGAAATTCCTTAAAACATGGAATGGTCTTAGAAAAGAGTTATGTCAAGAATTAAAGGCTTCTAAGTCATACAAACATCATTCATTAACATTCAATTTTAGGCAAAAGAAGAGAGAACATGCCTAAAACCAGCCAGATGATTAGAGCCTTGAACGTGAATTTCCCACAATCCAGATTCTAGCCCTAGTGCACTGACAAGCATGTAACTATGTTACTGTGATTTCCAAGCTATTAGGAAACATCTTACCAGAAAATTGAATATATGAAAAAATTCAAAACCACTTACATGCCTAGTGCCATTTTTTTTTTTCTTCAAAATTTAGATTCTCAGATTCTCAAGTTTACTCAGTTCTGGAAGTTCATCTATTTTCTGAACATGGGACCAAGATTCTTAGAATATTTCAAAAGAGTGGTTAGTAACTCTAGGAAGTTTTACAAAATGCATAGGAGATGTTTCAAGCAAATTCCAGCAAATGAACAGCAAAAAAGCAATTGCAACACTGAGTGAACGTTGTACAAACAGTGTTCATTCATTTATGAGAAAAAAGCTAGTTTAAATTACATTAATTCAGCAGCAGATTCAAGTAAAAGTAGCTCAGAATTCTGATTTGAAATATCGGCAACCTGAGGTTTCCAAGCTGAAAGCGATGTGCCTCAGAAAAACAATTTGCATCTGCATTTGCCTGTTAAATTTTGTTGAAGTTGGGCACTGGCCATTACATCAATATTTGAAGACAAATCTTAGAAAATAATTATATTTCAAGACATATAATTTAAAGGGCTATAATAGTGTAGCGCTACTAGATTTTTTTGTTTATTTTGGCTGTTTCATAGCCAGCTGCCAAGACCAACTACTGAGCTACTCAACAACACGCACTCAATATAGCCTTGTCATTTCCATTCCATCCCTTTCACTTTTTTCCAAACTAACATTTTCTTTACCGTTTATCTTAGCCAACTCTTATCTCTCCAGTCTACTTCCACAGGTTCATAGTCCCTAACAAAGCAGTCTCAATCTCAAACAGAATGGAAATGGGGGAATGGGGCAGGGAATCACACAAGAAAATGAATGGTCACAGTCCTTACTCCAGGTAATACCAACAGGCTCACTGCAGGTTCTCCCCATTCATTAAATAAACCTGCTAGAGAGCAGCCTCCTGCTCCTCTCATGCTGCTATTCCTGCCCTGGGCAGTGCCACCGGGGCACAATTCATCAAACAGACTCCTAAATACTCGTGTCAACGTAAGTAAAACTCAAGCATTATATGCTACCTTTACTGAACGAGTGTGATTTAAAATGTCAAGGACCAAAGGGGATAACCAAAGCTAAGAAGTGTGAGGAACATCATGTTTTCAAGCATACTGGGAGGAACAGTCACAAAAATGTCTGTAACAGCCTGGTGAAATGGAGGTCTACATAAAAAGTCTTGCTAACTTCATGAAGTTACTGATAAGATGTTAATACATGCCAATGTTAAATATGGATGTTTCCACTTCTTGTTATGACACTTGTCCATGTTTTATATCATTTGCACATTATTGGATAAGTCTGATACACAAATAAGTATCAGTGCACCTATTTACAAACATCCCTGAGCAATTTAAGGAAATTATGATTAATTTATTATAAATACCATTGGAGAAAGACCAAAAAGCAGGTGGATACTGCAATGGCTTATCACTTATGCAGCACAGGTATTCGAACATGCATGTACCTGTGCACAGCCTTTATACTATATATACCTATATATATTTATGCCAATGCCCTCTTTCCTGACAACCAAATATTATAGCAGCAATAACTTTGCTGGAAGTCCCATGAGGTTGTGTGTCTTCTCCTACCCCACCACCCTACTGCCCACATTTTAGCTGTCCTCAGCGGCTGAGCACCATACGGATTGCTGACCACAGCTTTGCAATATAGTGGACATACAAAAATATCTTTGCTCTATAACGTGGAAGTTTGTTATTTAAAAAAAAAGACATCTGAATTACTAATTTTGTGACCTTTCCAAAGTGGTGAAGAAATGCATTTTGTAATATTTAATAGACCAAAGCCGAGTAAACTAGAATAAATGACTTAAAACTGAGACAAATTCTAAATATGGCTGGTGCAGGAGACACATTAACGATTTCACTACTGCACAGTGACTACAAAGGCAGTACCCACACACATCATGCTAATCCTAGAGGTAACGGCTTTCAAATCTGATAGAAAAATAGCTCCACATTTCCTTCTCTTGTATTTCTCCCTCAGGGTGCCTTGTTAGCTAATTTAACTGCCACTGTTTTGCAGCAATTCTCAGTGCTAATCTGCTCAGTACCTTCTAGATTGTTCTCCCAGTCAAGTTTTATGTCTCATCCCACATAGGATGCAGCAGAGAACTGAGATCATGTGACTGTACCCCATGATTTCCAGTTTTTGAATAGTTTTGTGGTTTAGAGAGTGTGAGTGAGAAACAATCTGCAAAACGCACCAATATCCTGTCACACTAGAGAGGCTGAAGAAAGATTAAAAGCAGAAAGAGATGGTGCAGTCAGCCAGGCAAATCTGAATCCAAACCATCATCATTCCAACAGACATCATTTTAAACAACGAATACACTGGGGTCGGTGCTCACCACTTCCTTAAGAGACTATTAAGTGGCTCAAAAATTCATAGGAAACCGTATTATTTCCTACTCAAAGGATTCATAATTTAATGTCTATGCAACATTTAAAAGCTAATGCAATGGACGAAGTTCCTACAGGGCACATTATGTATGTGAAGTCAAAGTAGTACAACCCAATGAATTGTGAAACATGTTATTCCCTGTAAGTGTTAAGCATTTTTTTCCCGGTTGGCTCCTACCAGGAAAGGTGAAGTGGAACAGCTGGAGGATAATGAAACCAGCATGTGCCTAGTTTGTTTTGAGTCTAGCAACAAAATTGTCTAACCTGTGTAGGAGACTTACAATGCCACCTGGATTTGATTTTACATTATAGTTCATTCCTTGAAACCTATTATCTCTGGGCATCATACCAAGAATGCTTTCACTGCTGAGCATCCTTTAGATTGCGAGCATTATCTTTCCTCTGCTGCAACTTTGACATTTCTGTGTGCTCTGTTTAAAACAAAACAAACAACACCCCCCCCCAAAACAAACCCAAAACAAATAAAAAAATGGTAAACTTTATGGATGATAAGTACAAAAGGGATTCAAAGGAACCCTCTTACATATTACCAATATCCAATACAAAACGAACCCAGGCATTTCTATATTACCTACATATAGCGTGGGATGTATGCACAAACCCAGACATGATAGCAAAGATATCCCTATAATTACCTGTTGTTTGAAAAATGCTTTGAAAATATAACAAGTTACATAAATGCTATGTCTTACTGAGTGCCATATATTTCTGCATGCATATGGAAGGTGGGTTGAAGAATGTGGGTAGATGTTTGCAGGGAATACATTATTACTGTGAGTATTATGGTAGATATAAATATGCCAATAGTAGGAGATATTCCAGAATGCCTAGTTTTATTTTAATTTATCTTTATTCTCCAATATGTGCAGCGAACATGAGGGAAACTTCAGATAAGTTAAAATAAGTAAATAGCAACTTTACCATCTATTATACTCAGAGGGTCCTTTAGATCACCCTGGGAAGTGGATTTATGATTCAGCATCTCAGGGGTTGGCCTCAGAACTCCAGACGCAGGTCTTGGCTGGAACAGCTTCTTCATTTTAAAATCTTCTGCTTTTCCTTTGGCAAAACTTCCAACAAAAGGACTGACTTGGGAAGAGTAGAATCTATCAGCATAAATGTGAGACCCTTTAGTCCTGCTGTGAGAGCTTTTATCATCGCTTTGTGCTGACAAGTTCCGAGTGATGTAGGTGTGCAGTGCGGCCATCAGAGTTTGTTGGTCAAGCCCCATTTCTGACTCTGGCGAGACCTTGTCTGGCTGTGGCTGGTTGAAGGTCATCCCATGGAGATTTTCAGTGTGCTGTTGATGGGGTGTTGGTGCATGGGCCAAAGGAGGAGATCTTTCTTTGGGTTTCTGCATCATGTAGTACCTGATAGGATCGTCATAGATGTAACTCTAGAGAGTAGAAGGTGGAAAAAAGGACTGAGTCATTATTGCTTTGTAATGATGATTGTTACGCAGGAATCATAGGCATGACCTTTGGTGTTTTACCAACCAGGAAAACAGTCATTAGAATCTGTAATGCATATGTAGATTGCAAACCTCAAGCTGGTAAGTTTGCTTTAAAGAGGAATTATCACTTTGGTACAAATATTGTAAAACAGTTTATTAAGTTATTAAAAAGCAAGAGAAAGATATTAGAAAGAGAATGATACCACTCAAACTTGATGTTAACTACGTATGTACTATTTCTTCTCAGTCGGACAAACAAAATTTAGCAAAGCCACTTTCCATTTGGTTTTTACTAGACTTGTGAGAACAACTTTTTTCCAGGCTACTTACCAAAAAATAACAAGTCAAATAAAAAAAATGCCATTATATAGAAGAACAGCAGGAAAACAAACAAAAAAACTTTTTTATGTATGAAATACTTTGTTCTGTTTTAAAGGAAATGTTTTATTTTTTTCACTAAATTAAATCACTAATCAGTATGTCCTCTGACAGTATAAAGAAATGTAAAAACAGTCTTTACATCAGATTTTAATTAATTTATGATTTTCAGGTAAAAAAACTCAGCAAACTAAACAAGAATATAAAAAAATCTTTCTATAAAGCTAACTCCCCATTTTCATTGAAAAAGTGCTGCGAAAAAAGGTGAAAATGTGGGCTGGCACTAGAGTTTTCTATTTTCAGTTTCAGATTTTCAAGGATTCAAGGGAATCTAGTATTGCAAGACAACATCTATTATATTCATTGACCTTTTTAATTTTTTTTATTGTTGATGATGAAATTTAGTTTTGAGGACAAATTATAAATCCCTCTTAAGTACTTTAAGCCTCTATCCAGCACATGAAACAATAAACTCATTAATTAGTATTACATTTACTATAATTTAATCCTAGAGACATTTCTTTAATGATCATAACCTGAAGGCAGGATGTTTTGTTTTTAACAAACCGCTTCCATCCTCCTAAATTATTTCAAAAATCATTTTCCTTCACTTCCTGTTGAATACAAATGTACACTGAGAGGTTTACTTGTCTTCAGAATTATTCCAATTAGATTTTTTGTTTATAATTCCTTCAGGACACTGCTGAAGTTACATCCTATTACTGTATCTGTGTTGAAGAATTGGTCCTGCCGCTCAGCTGTGGTTTCCTGGTTAAACTGTCATACAAAATACATTACAACATGGGAAACTTCGGACAGGGATTATCTCACCTCTCACTGCTATAAATTATAGCGGATCACTGGTATCCCTGGGCACTGACAGCATAATGGTTTAGGACAGAAAGAGCTGCAAAATACATATAGAGTGCAGAGAGTATATACCCCAGAAACGAGCAATTAGTAGAACTCGGCCAGAAAAATCATTATTTATATATTTCCTAATGGACTTCATAAAGGCAAAATAAGTGAGGCTGGTAAGATATTATAGAGATGAATAAAAACTTTTGGATTTTATTTTGTTCTTTATTTATGAACAATAATTTTGCTTTCCATCTGAACAATTTTATTTTTTTCTGATAACAGCCAGTTGATTCTATAATATATATTCATAACCCTTCCTTTCCAAGAGGGTTATCCTCCCCTTGAGAAATGACAGAAAAGGCTCATTCCATGATTCCGTGTCATGATTTGTAGGTTTATGGCTTAAGCAACTTCATCACAGAAAAAAGAGGCACTTTGACTTCTTTGGCTTGTGCTCCACCAACAGAAGGCTTCTGACTTCTGTGGGTGGTCTTTAACATAGAAACGTGTTTTGTTAATGCTGAGAAATTGGGCTGAGCAAGAGTGTCAAGGAATACAGAGCTAGAGATCAAGCAGCTTTGTGCATGAAATATTTTGACGTCCCCTGGGAACGGTATCAAACAACAGCAATGTAGCTCTGGTTCAGTGCACCAGCTGCAGGGTATGCACTGTTCTGATCAACACCAAGAGGGGAGCCAGTTGTCAAAATAAGAGTTGAATGCTGTTTACATACTTAATAGCAAATCCTAGATGTGAAAAACTACTAGTCATATATATTTATCTCTCAATTTCAATGGGCCTTTGCATGGGGTAACTAACTCTTTAATTATACTTACTCCCTAGAAGGAACTGCAGAGGATGACACAAAGCAGTCCCAGACACACCAAGTAGGTTACAGGGAATTCACATAAACTGTCTTCTCCCTTTCCCACCTCTGTACTTCCTACCTTGCCACCTTTTGGAGGACCTTCTGGGGACAATGGAAGAAAGAACAGGGAGCTGGGAAAGGGAGAAACACGATGGGGGGAAGAGGAAGTTCCCAGTTCAGCCATGGAAAGACATTGTCAGCTCTGTTGGATCTCTGCCCTGCATCCAGCTGCCTCTTTTGCCTCTAAAGCTTTAGTAACCTATCAAGTCTGGGGGGAGCAAAACTGCTAGACACTCAAACCACTTGTGAAAGATGAGGGTCAGGAGATGTGGGCTCGCTTTTGATGAGCTATTTAACAAGTCCAAATATCCTTTAACATGAACAGATCTGTGATTTCCTGCTCTTGCAGACAAGAAGGACATCAAGAAAGAAAACACAACAAAAATGCCAAGTGATTCTACACAAATTGGATATAAGTGCCAGTCCTGGGCTCAGAGCTGCACCTCTATCAAGAAGGGGCAGCCTCTCAGCAGCTTGACAGGTCACACTTCAGGTAGTAAGGGATGAAATATTAAAAGTTCTAATTAAAGTACAGCACCAACGGCTCAGCTGTCTTCACAGTGCACTCACATACCAGCCCATCTGATGTAGCTTAGTCTGACTTAATTAAAGGGGTCTCACAGCTGTATGGCATGGCAATCCTCAACTCGGATGAGAAAAAGATCCCCTTCATCAGCCCTCCCACCTCATCTCAAACAAAACACAGCACCAAAAATATATGTGCCACGTAAAATATGCAAGGTGAAATCCAAGTAAAATTGCAGCATGGATAAACACAGCCCTAGACTACGGGTTTGCACCAAGTGACATGGGGAAAAAAACATTTTTTACAGAAAAAGATAGGAGAAAAATGTCTGTTAAATGTGGTTTAGAATCCAGTTATTATTTAAGTCTTAGTTATTAATAACAGTTGCAGAGCACTGACAACCTTATTTGAAGTGTTTTTGCAAGCTAACCTGCTAAATATGGAAATTGCTAGTTTGACTTACTTCAAAGTTAAATGGGATAATCCATGGTCAGTGAAAAGAAGAAACTACAAATTCCTTTGTTGGTGCCTTTGGAGAAGCTGCTAACATTATGGAGAAGCAGAAGGAAACAGGGTACAGGAAAAATTTAAAGAGCAAATCAATTTCTACATTGATTAAACTGGATTTATAGAAAGTAATGCCAGTAATTGGGGGGGGGGGGAAATAAGACAAACATTAATGTGCAGAACTCAAAAAGAATACTCTAGTTACTATATAACTGGTTTATACTGAATAGGGTTAGAATACAAGTCCCTCTTTCTGTCAGAAATATTTTTTTAATAGATAAGGCACTGTTAAATTACCTCTTCCCATGGATACAGCATCTTTTAAAGGTACTCTGAACTGTTGAAAAACTCAGCTGAAAAAAAATCTTATTTCTCCATCTGCACGAGATTCTCCTCTTCTTCACCACCCTTCAAATAAGCCATCTCAATAATTCACACATTATCAAAAAAACCCCCCACACTAACCTTTCTGTAGATGGAATTGTTAGGGCAATGTCTTGTATGGTTTACGTATGTAAGTAACTGACATTTTCTGCATGAAAGTTCACAGAAGGGCACATTAAATTACACCCTGCAGATGCACTGTGCAACAGTCTATGGACTACACGTTTTCTTTTAAAAAAAGAATTAAAAAGGGGGGCAGGATTAGAGACATACAACCCAAGGCACAGATGAACGCTGTTCAATTTATCCACTAAGGGATAGAGTGATTTGAATATTTTGCCCAAGCGCAAAAAGAATAGAATTAAATTTATGACAAAATACTTCCTTACTTGGGGATATATTAGCTAAATCTTGAAGGACTATAGAGCTAAAAAAAAATCCCTTAGGAATACATAAAGAAGAAATCTTCCTCCCTCAGTTTCATTTAGCTTTTTCTGTTTGACGCATTTTCAGATATTAATTCATGTTTGCTGCTACCTAAATTTGGTTGAACCGTGATTCCACCTACAATACTTAATTTACTGTGCCTTTTTGAGATAGTGGCAATACGCTCTCTAAAATTAGAAAGAAAACCACAACAAACACTGGAACCAGGCCCTCCCTCACCAATGGTCGGATAACATAAAAGTTTCCAAAGGCTACCAAAACTGGAATGATCTCATACTTTAACTCACTGTGTGGAGTGAAAGAAGTTAGCTCGTCTACCAGGAACAGTCTAGATACTCTACGAACCACACGCACTTGCCTTGTGTAAACGCACTACGTGGGAAATACTATGTACTCGTGGGAACCCCTGACTAAACAGGAGTGCAGGTGACACTGCCTGACACCTCGATTTACCTTTACCCTGAGGGAAATCCAGCCAACAATGAAACCTGAGGGCCAGACGGATGTTGTGGGGTGAATTACAGTGCAAAAGTCCCTGAGAGGGAGCTGAGTAAGCAGTACAGCTGTGTCCTTAGAGCATCGCAGCTAGAGTGGGCAGACCTATGTTAGCAAAGTCTTAATTCTTTCAGCTGGTGAGCTGCTGCTGCCATACCGTGCTGCACTGTCAGGAGGAGAACTTAGCACGCCTTCCAGCTAGCTACAAGCTATCTGAATGGGTGACCTCTGCTTTATAAGCCTCTGTGTGCCGTAGATATGATGTTGCATGCTGCACCAAATTCGGTGTTAGGTTTGTCTGAAGATAATAGGTAAAGCCAATGAAAAAATTCAATTTTCTGAGCAATAGTGGAGCAAAAGCCTTTTCTACCAGCTGATAATGACCTTTTCGCTTACTACAGATAATGGTTTTATACCCTGCAAGAAATCACTGCATAAAACCCAAGAAATTGGAAGACTCATTGGGGATCCAGAAACTGGTAAAGAGGCCAAACCAGTGTCTCCTGCAGCGATGGGACAGCATCAGGCCATGGTTTTTTGACAGATTCACAGGCTTAAGGCAACAGGCGCCATGACATTACATAGGCGATTTCACTACTAATTTTCTGTAACTATCTCCTATTTTCTCTCTGAGAATTACAAGGGTTTTGAAACCATTTAAGAACTACATCAGAAGAGTAAAGATGGAAAAGACTGTCAATTAACACCCTGTAGATTTCAGTGTCAAAAGCTTGATGCAGCAAAAGGGGTGCTTTGATCAAAAGTAGTGATGACTTTGCTTCCTAATTCTGGTTGTGAAACTGCAGTATAACAGGATTGTCTGGGGTCTGACTATATACTATTCAATAATCTACACTGCTGTAATTTCAGTTGACAGAGATTTGCTGGTAAGCAGCATATTCTACCACTCTTGAACAAACCAACCCTCCAAAACAAAACTAAAAAGAGGATAAATTCATTGCTGTCTTTCACGTATAAGTTACTATTTAAGAAATTCAATTTTATGTCTCAAGTGTTCCCAGCCATTCTTGATCTCCTCTGGGATGCTCTTAGCTGCATGCCTACCCTTCAACCTTCTCCAACAGACTCTCTTGCATGAATAATTTTTATCGTTAGTTGCCGTTTCTTGTACTGCTGAGGAACTCGCTAGCTTTAGTCTTCATAACTAACGGCTGGTCTCCCCATTTCTGACAAATCTCCATCCTTTGGGTTAAAACAGTTTCCATGGTATTTCTTCTGGTGAAAAAGGAATGCTGGGTTGTCTTTCCTCAGCATTCATCTTTAACTCACTGCAAACAGAAATGCTAGTTTTACACTTCAGTTTACATAATAACCTGGCTGTCTCCACACATAAAGGAGAAGGGAAAAAGGACAGGTGGATGCTCCCCATAAGCTGATCAATGCCAAGGGGCCTCTGCCCTGGCTCCTCCCTGGGCCATTGCAGCAAGCCATCATCCATGATGGAGTGCCACCCGTCAGATGGGTCAACAAGAGAAGCTCTCTGGATCACCCTGCAGATCAAAGGGGTTTGTGCCTACAGGGAAGGGGAACTCCTTATGGGGTGCTAAGAAGAGAATCTTGTGGTTGTACAAGGCATATTGTGGAATGTTTAGACACAGGACCAGAGAGGGGGGATCAAGGTGGATTGGGAAACAGCTGTGGTAAACAGTAGGGAGGACCAGTAGCATGTAAGCAGGCTGGCCAGTATACTTGTTTGACCATGCCTTGTGTCTTATCACCATGTTCTGTCTTGTCTTCTCAATAAACTCCATTTCTAACCATTTTTCTGGGTGGGAAGCTCTCTATTCTTTGTGCATCTTTGTGTGTATGGTGGTCTGAGTGCCAACATCCAGAGTCAGACCATGGGTCCCATAGTGCCTATTGACAGTACCTGCTCCACCTGGCTACAGGCTAGATATGAGGATGTGGAGCTGAAGCAGCTTCACCTCTGCCAGCCTTCACCTTCAGTAGCTCCCTAACATTACTAATAGGAACCAAAAGCTGACAGTCAGCCCCCTGTAGATGGTAGAAACTGCGGCATGACCATTGGTGCTCATAGATAAAGCAGGGTTTGTCAGCTTCCCTTGGCTGAGAACAGTTTTCTCATATGTCAATAAGTCTGTTACTTAAGCTTTCAGTCAATGATGTTTAAACACATTTTCTGTAGGCTTATGCTGGTATATTGTGCTAACGAATTATCTAAAGATGACTTACATAGAAACACGAAGATCTTCATCTGCCAAAAGTTTAGCACATTAGCACCAATTCAATATATTTATAACTCTAACATATGAATCTAGAGACTACTTTTACCCAGAGAAATGCAAGTGGATAGAGATTTGCAAAATCCATGTCTATAACACTGCTTTACAACCCACTGAAAGCACCCAACCATTTCCTGGACAACTGCTAGAGGTAAGGGGATATTTTTTTCCCCTCATAAAAAAAAATTGTTGCATTGTCCTGAAAGTTGTACACCCTGTGTCACACAGGGATGAGATAAAATAAGTTTAATTTTTTTCTGAACTCTAGCCTCTCATTTAGCAACTATGATCTAAAAATAAATATCGAATGCACGTTAAAAATTGTACCAGCTCCACCATCGTCTATTTAATGAGCTCTGTGTACTGAAGAACAGTGAGTAAATATTTGCAAGACAAACAGCAAGCTTGCAGGAGAAAGGACAGAAACAAAATCTTCAAACACATGGTATTTTGCAAAAAGAGAGTCTATTTTGAGTGTGTGAGGAGGGCTCTAGAAAATCTTATTGTCCAGTCTGTATTTGAGATTTTGAAACTATCAACCTATGTTTCAACTGGAAGTTACTAGAAATTAATGAACTGGTCTTTTAATGAGCCTCCAGGCCTACACAAATCGTTGTACAAATAATTAATGCTTATACGATTACAAATCTTTACAAGCTCTGTGATAACGGAAATTATGTTTTCTATTTTTATGTGGAAATTCTGTCACCCCATCTTACATAAACTGATAGTTGGTAAGTAAATGTAGATGTTAGGTCTGAGCTTGAAGAGCACAATACTGGCACTAGATCTTCACTTACCAAATTATTAAGCTCAAAAAGTAAACACACATCACATTAGATTGCCGAAGTGTGTATTTATGCTGTAAACGAACTGATTGTAAATTTATTAGGCTTTGTAGCCTTTATTCTGTTAGATCTTCAAATGTATGGGTACCAGTCCTCCCAGAAAAAAATTGCTATCTAGACCAGCTTCATGCAGGATAGAATTTACCACCACTGATTTTATATATTTAAACTTGAATGGATGTATCACAACCTGGAAATTCCTTTTTTTCTGATCATAAAATGAGTTTAGGCTGACTTGCACAATGCAAACATTTGGATTGGTCAAGTGAATTCTGCTCCAGTGCTTATGGTGATTTTTTGGTTGGTTGAGGTTTTTTGTGGGTTTTTTTTTTGGGGGGGGGGGTGGGGGTTTTTTTGTGTTTTGGTTTGTGGTGGGGATGATTGTGATTTAGGTTGGTCGGGTGGGTTTTTTTAAAGAGGATTTTAATGTTTCCTTTTTACTGAAAAGAGCCATGAAAGGGAGAATGATCTAAGAGACAAAATACTTATCTGGGATTTGAGGCTTAACTTTTAGTCTACACTCTACCAAAAAATTCTTACACAACCTCAGAAAAGCTATTTAAACTGTCTGTGAAATAGGGGTCTTTGTTCTGTACTTTGTAATGGCATTACATCAATGCTTGTGACACATTCAGTAGTCTATTGATTGATGTATAAATATGGCAATAAACAATTCTGTAGCTTCAAAGAGACACTTCATTGTCAATTATTCCTCATATTTTAATGAACATATTTATGCAAAGTGTGAATCACATTTTTCTTACACATAATCACACATATATGCAATTTATATTACGTTTATATCAGCAGAATTTAAGTATATAAATTCAGAAAGGTTTTTGACTTTTCAGCAGTCAGCCATCAAATCAATTTCTGATGATCTTCATTCAGTACTGTAGTTTAATCAGTGTTAGATAAATAAGGGTCCTGCTTTTTTGAATTAAAGCTCTAGATTAAAATGAGCAATGACTGCGTAATTTCTTACTAGATAATGACTGTAATTATTATTTGCAGATAAGTTCAGAGAACATCTTTGAGCACTCATGCACTAAGATTTTCTAAAATAAATAATAACCCTTTTTAATAATTATCGCACATCCCAATTCTTTCAGGAGATCAATTACAAAGCATCAAACAATTGATTTTCAACCCAGCAAAGCAATGAGTAGTCCTTCCTGAATGTGAAAGGGTAAAAAAGGTGGAAGGTTCCCTTTTGTACCAAGGATTAAAATATAAGCTTTACCAAATGCCTTGTCTAACCTTCGTACCCTTCTAGATTCCAGGAAACTGACTTTGCTACAAGTTTTTATTTGCACCTTCTCCCCTTTCAGCACCACCATACTGCTGATCCAACAACCAGCCATACCCCTCTGCCACTAACCAGTCACTTTGTCTGTTTCTTTTTCCTGTCGTGATTCTACAGACCTTTAACTCTATTGGCAACTGTTTTTTTACAAAGATTCTGCTTTTTTCCAAAGTCTTTGTTTTCAAGCTTAGAATGCCTGAGACTCAGACATTTCTGCAATCACAACATTTATACATGAATGCAAGCAAATAAAATCCAGAAAAAACAGAAAAGGCAGAAAATGGATGTAACTCCTCAAGGACTCCGAGATGGTAATTTTTCTCTCTTCCTCCCTACACTACGTACTATGGGCTGAATGGCACAGCAGCCTGAGGGAGACAGCAGCAGGTAGGACCCGTGTCTGAAGACCTCAGAGTACAAGTCAAGATGAAAGAATCAGAGCTCAATTAGACATATCTTCTAGCCCCATAAAACAGAGACACCCGCAACAAGAGATGCAGCACTAGCGTAAGTGTGGCAGGCAACTTCCTTATTCCTATGTCCTGTCCAGAGGTTTCCCAGAGGAGCTGATGGAGCATCCAGCCCCAGAGTGGAGCCGGGAGATCAGAAGAGCGAGGAAGGGGGTGGCTGGTGGTACCAAAGCAGTGCATTTCTGCCAGGCAGGAAAACAATCCAAGTCAGGCTACCAGTAGGTAAGGGAATATGTAAAAATGATAGTTCAAGAAAAAGCAAGCAGTTGCAGGTGATTTTCTTCCCAATTTTGAGATGTTTAAGCACAATTGGATCACATTTTAAATATTTTCTCTGTTTGCACTAACTAAAAAATTATTCTTGGCCAGATGAAAGCAGTATAATTGAAATCTCCTCTAACTATTCAACTACAGGCATTTGGACTTTTAAAAAACTGTAACGTAAGGCTGTTCCTTGGCTAATGGCTGGTGAAAAGTAGACAAGAGGGGTATTTGTTTCCATACTGACAATTTTTGCTGTCTCTCTTTTCGCTTTGTTGTAACGGCTGCTGTGGACATAGCTGGTTTTTTCTTTTCCCAACACCTTTATTTAAAGATTTCCTCCAGGCTCCCCACACGCCTTGCTATGCAAACGCTGGCAGAGGGCTCCCGGGCAGGGCTGCCAGCCACAGCAAAGCGACCAAGCTCTCCTTCTACAGCTGACTCCCTTCAGTAACGCGGGCTACCTGCTGTCCCTTCGGACCCAACAGAGCTCTGCTCCGCAGTTCCTGTAGGAATGTCAACGGTGTAGTGGTTTCTTCAGGGGTTTGGGTCTGTGGGTTTCTTTTTATGAGGCTGGAAAGGTTTGTTCTGGCTGGAGAGGTGAGCAGGGGAATCGCATGTGATTTGAAGCCTCTACATTTTTTACCTCAGCAGATAAGATAAACCAAGATTTCTCACTATGTGTCTGTGCCTGGCTGTACGTTATTTTCCATACTAAGTCCAGGTTTCGCCGAAAGGAATCACAAAGACTGATAAAGCAGCGTTTTGTGAATGGTAAAACCTTCATTAAGCCCAAGTGGGGGGAAAAAAACTCCAAACACAAAAGCCCAGGAGCTAATGCTTAAGTAACAAATGCCACCAAGTGCCCATTTTCTGAACAACTCTTTGCAGCTAGACTGAAGTGAAATGTTCTTTACAACGGTAATCCTCAGGAAACACACCTACAAAATCTTCTGATTAACTGCTATTTATCCACTGGCAGAGTCGTCATCAACTGGCTAGATTACAGCCTGCGGTAGATACTGCCTAAATACTGAGAAAAAATTCTAAGTTAGTGATGAACTTCGAGTGCTTCAAAAACCACTGAAAAAAGCTCTTGCAATAAATGGTAGGCATTATCGGAATTTTAGCCCGTCGCATGATTTAAGTTTATTAGTGTTATTTCTGTCACTGTTGTATCAAGTCTCAAGCTGACAGGTAAATAGGAAAAGAGATACCTGGTTTAGGTTTTGCCATGTCTTATTTTACAACTCTACGTATAACTATGTGCACTGTCTAGTTGGTGATGTTGAAACTCTGTAGGTTTTATTCTGACAATTCATGTGGAAGAGAGTGGGAAAACTAAAGAACAAAAGTTTGTAAGGCAATTTTATTAAAAATATTTATGTGAAGATACTAAATAATACTTCTGGAGTATAACAAATATTTTAAAGCCTCTCTGCCTTTTTTTCCCTCCTTTGCTTTACTCTTGGCCAGAGTCCTCTGATTACAGTTTTGGAAGAGATCGGAATCCACTCAGGAAGTCTGCCTAGAAGCACTAAATTTCTGCAAGATTCAGCTATACTTCATAGCAGGTAAGGTATCAAAGCAACCAGAGTAGTGCTACATCTCCTACTCCCCGACAGCTAGAAGGAAGTGACAGAGGTAAATACATACTTGAAAGAAAATTATTTTTAACAAGGGTAAAGACACAAAAGCTGCATTGCTAAGTAGGGTAAGATACCTCTGTCTCACCCTTATTTTTAATCAGAAAAGTGCCAGATAGTAAAAAAGATATGATCTTGTTACAATTATCTACTGTAGGTTCATAATTCATCCATATATAAATGGATAAAATGTAAATAATTTTATATAATATATTTGGACATCATGTAATAGCTATTTTATAATACATGATAAACATACTTGTAAAATATGTATCATTATCTAAGCTATACAACTACATATATTTTATATGAATTACAATTTAATATATTTATTTGCTTATACTATATGTAAATCTAATAATAATATATAGATAATACTTATAAATATTGTATTTAACTTTACATCTTATATGTATGAAATAATTTGTCCATATACAAAAATAAGGTACCAAGGTTTTGTTAAAGTACACAATTGAAGTGAATAAGAGCCATTTTCAATTTCAATTAGTATGGCTATATCAAATGCAGTTCTTGCAGTTACTTTCCTTTGTATTCTTTTCCAATCTTCAAATTTTACATTTTTTTTTCTGCTTCCTGGAGTAGCAAAAATCTAGGATTCTCTTTTGGTTTAAATGTTATTCCATTAATGACCTGATGAATCAAGGTACAAATACAGTGTCCCTCTTCTTTCCTTTTGAAGAATAGCAGTTGCATTTGATTTTCAGAGGATAGGGAAACATCTCCAGGATCATTTAAAAATCATGACTGATTACTAATTTTTAAGATAATTTTCCTTTTTTTTCTTTTCAATAGAGGTAACACATCTGACTCAGTGTCTGTTGTTTTTAAATGCTCCTTACTAAATAGAAGTGTACGGTTTGCTCCTATGCGTGCTTCATTTCCAGATTTTCTCCTTTATCCCACTCCCCCAGGCTTCAGAGTACCCATCTCCATGGCAACACTCGATAAGGTTGGTGGGTGGTGTTATCACAGCAGGCTTCCCCACAGAAGGTCTCAGCCATATGGATTATTTATGAACTTGCATGACAGCACCAGACCTACTGAAATACTTCTTGAGCAAGTTTTTGTGTCTAAAAGCCAGTGATTCGAAGCAGGGCATCCTCACTGCAGTCAGTGCCCATGAGTGGAGGAAAAGTACCACAAAGGTGGTCACTCATCCAGCCCCAAAGCCACCTTGCCACTCCCTGCAAGTTTTTCTTACCCCAGATGAACACCTGATGACGTACGCCATAAATCATAAGAGTTATATATGCTGATCTGGGAAATTGGAAACTTGCAGCTTCTGACAAGAACAACAACATTTCAGTTGTACCATGACTAAACAGTTGATACAACTGGTAACTGTTGTTAGGAGTTGCTGTTGCAGACACAGTGCAATAGTTCTGTGTCTCTGAGTTAATTCCTGGAAAAAAATAGCAAAATAGGGGTTTGGCTTTGACACTATGTTTTTCTCTGGGTTTTTTTTTTTTTTTTCCTAAAACTTCAGTGCATTTTTTAGCTGAGGTTGTTGCATTTACACTGTATTCATGCAAACAGCACATACCAATTTTTTATAAGATCGCTATAATAGCAGCCTATTTCTTTAAAATACTAGAGTGCTTTGGATAAACACATTTTTTGAGCAAAAGATACCGGGCTATAAGGTCCTGTCACATGCAACCCCTTTATCCAATCAGTTTTATAAATTTATCAAGCTCCATCCTAGAGCAAGACACATTTTCTCTAAGAAAGAAAAATAATTGGTGTTAGTTCTCAAATGGGCATTGTGTATTTTTTTAACGTAGCCAATACTCAGGATTTAATGGTTGTGATTTATCTTCCTAGCTATCCGTGTATTTACAATGTATACATATGAAACTCAATTGGTCATGATAGGCTTCCTTTATGATCAATAAAATGCGGGAAATATTGAGGCACAATTCATCCGATCCATTATCAAAATATGATTTTGATTATACTAATTACTAATTGTAATTAGATCATACTAATTGTACTGTAAGCCCCACGAATACCAGCCAGAATTCACAGGGTAGTTCAGCCAGCTTCTTGGATACTGTTAGAAGACTTTCAGATCAGCCAGTGAAGATGTTACCACTCACTCTTCCTCCTTCTTTATGTAACTCCCCCCCCCAATTTAGGTAAAACGCTCCATGTTAGAAGAGCTCTATCATTTACAGTGCTGAAGCTGACAACTCATTTGGAGAGAGCTTGGTGAGTGCAGTTATGACAATCAGTTGGAAGAAGCAGTAAAAATTAATGTCTGTCTTCAGACAACAGGGAAAATAGAAAAATAAAGAGAATTCAGAGAAGGAAGCTAAAAATCACAGAACGTAGGAACCACTTAAAAAATACTACCTTGACAGAAGCTTTGTCATTCGTCTTCCTTGGATATAAATTTGTGGCTCCAGACTGGGAGAGCATACCAAGAAATTTAAGATATTGCTGAAGAGACTTGGCCAAGTTCACATCATTTTCCACATCATAATTTCTTTCATTATCTGCATTCTGTCCCAAAGTCCTGCACAGCAAAAGCAAGGAAAAGAGTTACCAGCCTGCACAACATACAAAGTGCCCAACTGAAAAGGCACTGCAAACCACTGAAGTTAGTTCCATACATAACAAACAGTCACTCGAAAGCTTAGCCACCACAAAAGTATAGAAAATTCAATGTTTCAGCAAAAGTAGTCAAAAAATCTTGCACTATTAACAATTTATTGCATGAATCAAAGTCAATGATCCAAGAGTAACTCAAAATGCCTACATCAAGGCAAAGCCATATTCAGAAGAAAAGAAAATGCTTGTAAAAAAAAATGTGCATGATTAAATTGCACTCCAAATAATTATGAGATTACTTTTTTTTAAATGTAAAATAATTCTTGGATGATTATGAGATTCAACCTCAATTTGGCCCTGGACTAATTTACACAATACAGAGAAACTACTAGATTTGCAGAAATAACCGAGCAAGTCAGCTCCAGAAAAAGTTTTAAAAAGGGAATACTGAGATGGAACAAGTATCTCTTCTGATCTTCTTATGTGTCTGGGACTCACAGAATAGCACTGTTTTCTGACTGGTTCAGGTCTTGGTGATGTTTGCAAAGAAAAGCTAAAAATTTGATTGAAGACCAGCACTGTTTACTGCACAGAGCACTATAGCAGTCTTGATGTCATTCACTGTAGGTCTTGCATCTTCCTCATGCCTGTTCTTACTTCTCTTTTATTCCAGAGCTCTAAATTCTGCTTTATGATGAAGAGTGGACATGCAAGTAACATTATCCATCTCCTTTTCAACCTAAAACCAGACTAAAACTGTTCTGAAGTTTTAGAAAGACCTGGGCAGTATGCTATCTGCTTCAGTAGAGATGAACTACTACAGAGAGGCTCTCATCATAGAAGGTATCCCAGTTTCAAACACTCGTCCTTCATTCACCGACTAATCCCAACACCTATCTTCTTTCTTTGCTAACTTCGAAAAGAAAAGGAAAATGGAAACACCAGACCAAATTCTGCCCCAGGGATTTCCAGTGCAGCTAATGGGAACTGAATAGACAGACAAAAGACATTATTTAGCACTTAGGTTAGATTTTCAAGCCATAATTTACAGTATATAATCACTCACGCTGGTGATAGAAGCAAAATCTGGGGTTTAATTTTCTCATTTTTCTTATGGAGACAGTAATTGCACCCAAACTGTGTTTACATTCCACAGCAGATGTAATATTTTATGCTATGAACTTTTAAACAATTAAAATATAAAAGTCTAACAAAGCATTAAATTTAATTTGATTATAAATTTAATAAAATCCGATTAATACATCTGAAAGATTTAAAAAAAAAAAATTGTAGTTCACCAGTATATCATTGTTGTTCACCTTGTTAACACAGAAAGTAAAATGCCTTAGATGACCTATTATTGAAACTGAATTAAAATATTTCTGTTATATTTGATAAAGCGATACTGGAAAAGGATGAAAGATGAATATATAAAAGCACCTGGTGAGTAGGAGAAATGACTGTCAGCTGAGTTCTCGTTGTGCACTTATTTGGAAGTATTCTCAGTTTTAATTTGTTCTGAAAAAGGACTTTGCATACATTGAACTTCAGGGTATAAACACAATAATATATATAATTATTTATTCTCAGAAATAATTATGTATTTCCAAAAAAACACCAGGGTTTTGTATGCTGTTGTGTGGAAATATTTAAATCATTGCACCTCAGATATTTCCAGAATGTTCTCAATTATTAGATACCACACGTTTTAGAACTAAGTTTCTTCCTTTTAAATTCAGCGAGAATCTTTTTAATGATTTAATGATGGTTTTGATGTAGAAACGGTGCTATAACCCATTTTGTCCACTGAGGTTTGCTGGAAACATCTGTGGCTTTGCCTAATTGCACCAATGAACACAACTGACATTTACGCCCTGTGTGCAGAACGGGCTATTCTCATTTTTCTTGAATCCTCTTTCAAGAGTGGGGTTTGGGTTTCTTTTAATTTTAATTTAAAAAGGGCCCAGGAAATACCATGCACACTCCAGTTAGACACCAAAGAAAGAACTTTCATCTTGAAACCAAGCTCCCAGTTTCAGCACTTTTTATAGATGACATCCATGCTTTCTGTTCCATCAGATCTCATAGGTACTAATTTAGCCTAAGTCAATTTACCTTGCTAGTGTCTGAGTCTATTTTCCTGTCCTCACTAGCTCTGTGGGGATTAATGACTCATTAGTGTGACTTCATATTGTCTTATTACACAAGTTATTCTTAATAAAAGATCTTCCTGCCATAATGTTTCTTTGATAATTAGATACCCACACTAAGTTGCTTTTTCTAATTATTTAATTATCTGATAAGATTTTAGCAAACGCATTGAGCACTGAGCATACAGCAAACTTGATCAGAATCTGCAAGACACCAGAGAGAAGGTTCCTACTGTTCTCTGACCTACAGAATATATTGCAAATGGACAACCAGAAAAATCAATTAATGCTTTAAACTGTTGGCACATAAGATAATGCTTTCAGAAGCACAGCTTGGTAACTTCAGAAAAATCTATCAGTAACAGGAACTGCTATAAGTGGAACACATTTGAAATTCTGATGTTCCTAAAGTGCCAATACACAAAATGGGTTATTTTTTTTTTTTAAATATAATTCTAGCTAAAAATGCAAAACAGCTCAAACTTGATCACAACAGGAACTCCTAAAAGCAATCATTTGTTCTGGGTCTAAAAACTAAACTATTTTTTATATCTTCTTATACGTTTTATTTTTATGTAAGTATGAATCTGGAACCCTGCAAAACACAGTCTTGATCTCATGGAAATCTGGCCTATTTTATCTTTATCTCATGAATAAAATTTTAGATGCACTTATTCTAAAAAAATCCTCCAGAAGATATTAAAAATAATTTCTGATAACATATACAGAGAGTAAGCCATACAGTAATGGAATTTTGTGTATCTACGCAGTGAAAACATGTTTATGGATTCAACCACGTTATCACCACCTTTACAATAATCTGTAGATCAGTACCTTCTTTAGAAATTAAGTTTCTGCTTTGCTGCACTCCTGAAATGTATGGTATGAAATGTATCATTCCAAGAAATGCTTTTGAATCAGCAAATGTGTGGAATACAAGGGCAAATTCTATGAATTAAATCAAAATAAACTGAAGCAAACACAGCTGAAGCCACTGGGAAGTATCAATTACACAGCATCTTTATTCCCATAAAAGAGCAATCTAGAAAAGAAATTATTCTGCAACATATGTAAACCACATTCTGCGGTCTATGAAGATCTGAAGTCCAGCATTCAAAACCTTGTCCATCAAGGCTGGAAGCTCAAGTTTGTCCCACTATGAAGAAAGTTTTCTAACAAAAAGTACTTTCTTTCAATTTCATTGATTTTGAGACTGCACTTCTTAAAATCATGTAGGAGAAAGCAAAATTCACCATTTTTAACATTCCTAAAATTTTATGCATTTAAAAATTTCCTTCAGGGCTTTGTGTGCTTGGGTTGCACTTAAAAGCCTGTAGGACAGAACAGACCAAGGAGAGTGTATTTGTACATGTATCTGCATGTGAAGGTGAAATAACTGCAGGTCCCACATCCATACCACTCTGTAGAATTACAGATGTGGCTCTTGTCGCCAGTAACTACTAAGTCATCACTCAGTATCTTTCAAGCCATGAGGCAAATGGCTTCTGTAAAGCAAAGCATAGATAGGAATGTTGTTTTCTGTAATGGGAACTTGCATGAATCTCTTATTCCCCAGACAAATTTTGCAACTGAAGAGGAGAATCTATGGACTTCAAATCAATCACCGCTATGTTTTGGAAGAATATGAGTTTGAACATATATTTAATTGCTCAGAATGTCATTCAATACTTGGTTTTGTTTCTTCTTGTTGTCTTACTGCAGCATAAAATGTCTTCTGTGGATGAGCTACTGTATGTCTGCTGTTCTAAGCCAGACATAATCTATAAGTATATATCTATATCTATAAGTATAGCTGGCAGAACTGACACTAGACACTGGATAAAAGACCTGATGTTTTGAATTCTGGCACCTGAATTAACAACAGAAAGCATATTTTCTTAATTGATGATAATGAGAACAGGTTTCATTCATTCTGTCTGCTGTTTTCCTACTGGGGTTTTCAGCGCTGTATGACTGGTTTCCCTTTGTCGTATAGGTAGTGGGTTTGGTGATGTGTTTAATTCAGCTTCAGTACCAAACTATTCCTCATCATTTGCAAACCCCCTCCTCCAAAATCCTACCAGGCAAAAACACCGTTGAAGACTTACCTTCCTGTGTCTGAGCCTTCAGATGTAAATATATCAGGGCGTCTATTGTGGATTTTGTGAATGGTTGAGAGTTCCTGACCAATAACATGCTGTGTATAATCATCTCGCCAGGTAAAACCTGATAAATAATATTTAAAAAAAAAAAAAAATCCAAAACAAAAACAAAGAAGGAAAACCACTATTTAGTACACTTGAAAGTTTGGCAAAAACATGTCCTATATAAACAATATTGAAAAAAAAAAAAGAAGCTTTGTTCAATATGAGCACAGCTGAAGTACAGATTGTTCTCTTCTGGATGAAATTTTGGTAATCAAACTTCCCTTACGATAGAAGGAAGACAGTAAGTGATGCAAGGAAATTCTGAAAGACTATCAGCAGAATGTTACCTAGTCACAAACTAGCTTTAACAGATAAAAAGGGGTTACTTTGGACAGCTATGGAAAAAGATACCTCACTAGCTGATATCTATTGAAAGGTTGCTTGACTTCTTCCCCATTCACAGCACACCGTCCCTTCTCAGTTTTCTCCATGAAAATAGGCTTTTAGAGCATTAAGGAGCCAGTACTTCAGTGGAAATAAGTATTTTGAGTTTTAGTATAGCGCATGTGGAGGTCAATTTATGTTATCTTTATACTTAAAAGCTGTGGAGAAGAACTTTACAAAAAGGGGAAGTACAACTATGAAGGCAAATTCTAGTGATTACTTACTAATTACATGCACTGCCAATCTCATGGTAATTATACTTGAAATAATGATACAACTCCAGACATAATTGTTACCCCATTTGTAAATTTTAGATGTTACGGTAACACTTTAGCTCATAGAACTTGCCCATACTATTATCTGTAATTATCTAATAACTAAATATCACATAATTGAAGAGAATTTCTGCTTCTATGCCACGCACAGTAAAACACCACAAAAGCCCCAAATGAATATTGATAAAAGTTCCAGATATGGTTATCCTGATAGTATCTTCCTGTAAGAAACCACCTAAAGAGAAATCCTCTCTAGCACCAGACGGAAGGGGACATATCAGTTGAATCAACCTCATAAGGGGGATTCAGTCCCTGTTTCATACACACCTTGTGAAATTCATCACCACTTGCAGTCAACATCAGAATTGTTGGTACAGGCAGCCTCTAAGGCTGCAGTTAAGCATCATCAGTCTCAGCAGAACTCAGAACTTGACCGTCTCAGTCCTTGCATGACTGCTTTATTCAGTGGGCTATGAAAAAAAGGGCTGTATTCTTCATATTTTCCCACTGTATTGAGGTGGAGTTCATTGTCTGTTTACTTCAGCCCAAAATTAAAAAAGTCATCTAAATAGGAGATATGTCGATTCTTCCAAAGCAGACATTTCAGAGCATGCAGAAGTAAAAAATAATTTAATATTTAGCAGATTTTCAGCCTGAGGAAAGGCTAAACCAACTTAAATAAGTTGGGTATAAGATTAGACAGACCTGGAAGTATTAAAACTGTGCTATTGTCTGGGATTTAGACAAGTTTTAAGAAATAAAGTCCCCATTTCAGCAAGGTTTAGGTGGACTTGATCCCAAACTACTGTTTGTTTTTTAAAATGAAAATAATAACAATAAACAATCTAGAACCAATGCACATATGCCTGAAGGCTTTAAAAACCAAAATGTTCTCTGACATCTCTGTGACACTGCTTTTTCTCCTTTTTTCTACTTTTCTTAAATAAAAATGTAACTCAGGTTTATTGAGGAAACACTTCACCTAAAATCAAGTTGGATGTTCTTGGGTACAGTAAGTGACTCCAGACCCTTGGGAGTGGGAAGATCTCTGTCTTTGTCTAATCTATTTTTAGTTCCAATTCCTCTTTTTCAAATGCAAATCTCACCTTTTCAAATGTATGCTGTAAGTAGACAGATTCAAATAATTTCATAAATCTCAATCGAAGACTGATCAGAGCATGTTCTTATGTGAATATGCAAGAATGAGTAACCATGCACTTATGATGATTTTTGTGTAGTGCTATTAAAATGATTTTTATATAAAAGCTTTTATATGTATGTATGTTTATGTGTTCTGCTGCCTAGAACTACACATTTCTGTTTGTTTTATAAATTCATGGAGGAGAGAACATTCAAGTTTAGAAGAATGTGCAACAAAAAAAAGTTCAACTAAAATATTTTAAAGTTATTAGCATAGTTATAGAAGTACCAATTTATGAATTCTGTACCCAAAAGCACTACAGTTTCACTTTGTAACTCTAAGCCAATACTAGCCCTATTAAAGGCTAAAAATACACAATAAATAACAAACCTTGAAGAAAAATACACAGAATCACTCAGAAGAGTTCAAATTAAAGCAAGCAAAGCTCATCTGTGGTACCTGGATACAGACAGGAAATTAACCCCTCTAAATGCTGAGCTATGTGTCTGGCTGCAGTCAGGGGGGTCAATAGTTAGTTATGTTTTTATGTCTCCAAAAAATAATGTTTTCTGTAAAAGAGAGTAAGAAACTATTGCAATCCCAGTTCTCACTGTTCACGATAGAATTGTATCTTTTGATAACTTCAGTTTATTTCCTTTCTCTTGCAGCACTATTTTAACATTTTCTCCTAATGCATTTCAAAGCAGAACAAGTATACCACCCTCAATACTGTAAAAGACAACTGTGGCATTAAAGCAGAGTAAGTAGATGAATGAAAAGCAGAAAACTTGTTACAGTCCTTAAGAAACTAGGGTTAAGGGAATATTGCCTCTCTGTATCTCCTAGTACTTCTAGCTCATGTAAGAGTTAGAACAACACATGGATGAAAAATGCAAATTTTCAGTAATTCAAAAATCCCCTTGTCACTAAGTTAATATTGCTGTTTCTTATGCAACGGTCTCAGGAACTGCAACATATCTAAAGCTAACATGCCAATCATTTTCCAGCATTGTTTCAGTTTCAAAAAAATCTCTCCCACACACTGAGCTCAGTAAAACAGCACATTCAAGAACCATAATGCCCCGCTGACAGCTGCAATCAAAATTAAGGTTGAGAAGGAGCATATGACGCCGTACAGCGATTTCCTGTTCCCTTTGTCTCTGCCGTCACACCTAGCGCCAGCTCCTGCCTCTCCACCAATTATTACAATTTATCTCCACTGGCTGAGCAGGATCACAGCAGTGCTCTTGTGGGCACATTACTTCCATGTCACTAACGGGGAAGGGTACAGGGAGATGCCCAACCCCTGATTAACCATACCCCCTGCTGCAGGTCTACCCAGGCCCTGCATCTCCCAGCTGTGAATTCCCACAGACGGACGATGCCAAGGAAAGAGAGAAGAAGTCCAGTAGACACTGAAGTGACGCAAATACTATGACAACAGCAGCAGCAGATATAAAATTGCTCTCCGTTGAAGAGCGCTGACAGCAGTGAGACCCCATGAAAAACAGCCGTAGGTGCAAATTTTC
>NW_010239335.1:47994-56040 GCF_000690775.1 Eurypyga helias
ACAAAAAGCGTCACTTTTCACAGATGTCAGAGCTCTTTTAAATTTTTTTAAATTTTAATTGAAACTCCATAACCTAAATGTATGTGAAAAGGGAATGCTACTGCAGAGATTGTGAAGAAAAGACTTTTAACATTAATACCATTAGTAAACCCAACCTGGCATCAAAACCAATGGAGGTGCTCCGGATACGATGCAGTCTTTCCTTATTTTTATCAGGTGTCTCACTGGATCTTTTCTTTCCACGCACAATTTATTATTATTATTACCAACAACTACAAATATAACAATGAAATTATTATTCTCTGGGTCCCCACTATGTTCACACTGGTTAGGATAATATAAGCTTGTCGCCAAAATTAAAGTGAAAATTGTTTTCACATTTATCATACAATTTCACTTTTAACCTGCCTAATTGGCTTTGCTGCTATACTCATTACACAGAATTATTGAAAAAAAAATAAAAACCCAAATATGTGTTTTCTTCTGTTGGTAGTTCAGTTTTTCTAAGTAGTGGAATTTTTTCCTGTGGTTTTGACTGTTTTTCATCTTAGGTAAATTAGATGCCTTTCCAAATATACCTGACCACACCTTTAATGCATGTAAATCATATTAGGAACTGTTGAAAATGTTCATCTGCTACTTTTTCATCTCAACTTAGTCTAGTTCAGAATTATTCATGCAAATAACCTTCACCCACTCCGAAGGTCTAAGCAAGAAAAACACAGCTTTTTAACTTTGCAAATGAGTTCTGCTGTAAATCAGTAGAGCTCAATTTAAGTCCATTAAAGAAACAACCGTTCTCACCACCCAAAGATTTGGCTGTGCAAATCTTCCCACTCATACTCCCAACCCTTTTCCCAACCAGCCTGGCTGAGACCATGCAGGGGTCTGCAAGGAAGTCCAGCAAAACCTGTGTCTGGCAGGATAATGCCATCAAGACTCCATAAGCTCTTCTGCCAGTCGAAATCCAATATATTAGTAACAAAATCATATTTACGTACCAAGTCCATTCAAAGCGACAGGGGTTATTATATATTGGCAGAAACCTATATACTAAAACTTGATCCTTCTGTGTCAGTAAAATCCTGCTATTAAAGGCCAAAAATGTCAGAAGTATGCAGACCTGAAGCCAAAACATGTTACTATTTTTGAGCTGTGTCATTTTTTCCCCATTTCTTTGCGAATGTTATCCGTTTTGTCCCCACATGGTGGATGATAAAATAGGTTTTTTTCTCAGCCACCTTCAACTGCTACTTCATTTCAGCCAGGCAACTCTCCATTGTAGAGCTCAGAGACTTTCATCCCCCATGCCATGTGTTGCAAATTGTTAATGCCTGCTTTAGCTGTCAGAATGTCTGCAGAATTGGGAATGATTGGCTTCCTTCCCTATTTTCACAACAGACAGGTCAACATGCAGACATGACTTTCCACAGGCTGCCTTTCTACACTCTCCAGAGGAGCTGCACTTGCTCTCATCCCAGACCTCCATTTTCAGAGCTCAAGGACATACCCAGTAATGTTCACACATTTCAGTACCGGTTAAGTCAAATTGCAGCTTTAATGCTGAGGTTGCTCTGTGCATAACAAAATTAATTCCGTCAATTGCTGTATTTTCTACCTAAGAATGCATTCAAGAGGTAAAATCCTGATGTTTCCTCTTACAATAAAACTAGAACTTTTTCTGAAAGCAGCTTTGCAATATAACTCGCAATGGCAGGTTAATGGCAAAAATAGTAATAGAGAATTTAAACCCAACTCATAAACCACAACCTTCATTCCCCTGTATCTTTGGCTTGAAATATTCCTTTGTTCTGAAAATTGTCACTAAAGATGATTTCTACAAAATTTGAAGAAAATCTGCCAAGACAGTTTTGCACTACACTTCCATGAAAACTTCCTCTAATTAAATCTGTTTGCTCTGTCTAACATCAGTCATCTGGTCTTCTAGATGAAAAGAAAATCTGGTAGAGACTGTATTTGTTGCCCTCTTTTGGGTCTTCTAGGGGGACCTTTGTAATAGGCAAGAATTTCAGCCGCTGCATTCAGCAGCGCTTCACTCACACTCACAGGCAAAGAGCTTCCGTTTGAATGAACAGATGAAAGGGCTGCCTAAGGATTATGGTTTCAAATTTTCATATATTGTTTTATTATACATAAAAGTGATAATCTCCATAGAATTAAATTACCAGCATGATCTTCTTACAGCCCTGATTTTAATTTACTCTAAGTAACTATCCTAGAAGCTGGAGGAAAGGCTTTTCTCTTCAGTTTTTTGGAATTTCTATTATTTGAAAAAGCCAAATGAGTGCTTCATTTGCCAAGGAGATTATAAAATGCTCTCACAGGACTCAGTATGCAATGTTTCCTTACCTTTATTTCAGCTCTTGTAGACAGCTACAAAGAATTAGTTTATTCAAGAGAAAGTTTCTAAGCGTTACATAAGATCTTTCTGCCACTGGAGCTGATAGTAATAAAAAAATAATGATAATGCAAAATATATCATCTAACTTCCAACTAGAATAAGCTACTTTACAAAGAGTAGAACAGAATGGATACACACACACAAAAAAAAGACTTCCCAAATCCTTGAGATAAATCCCATGCTATTCATCATGTCACATAATCCTTTTCACAAATTGATGACCTTCAACCTGAAAGCAGATGGTTCCATTCAAAGAAATGCTTTTTAGGAAGAAAGACATGCAAAAGGGAGTTCTTGCATGGTTACAACTTTATATTAATGTTCAACCTTAATTTAACTCATGGTCAGTTACATCTTTACACGGCTCTCTGTGGTATCTAGGCTGTGACATATTTATTTAAAAAAAAAAAATCAAATCTAGTATGTGGTGAGTAAAGGTGCAAATTCTATTCCTCGGTTTTCTTCTGAACCTGGCAGTCAGCCCAAGGAGTTTTCATGAACATGAGGAAATATTCACATGCACCCAAAATAGTGATACTAAAATAAAAATGAGACTGTTTTGCTTGTTTCACCGAGCTCTGAACCCAGCTGTGTTAGCTAACAATCACATCAAAGTGCATGTGACTATTCCAGATTTAACCTAAAAAGCCTGACGTCAGTTCTACACTGCAAAACAGCGCTCTCTACTACATTAACCCTCTGCAATATCCTTTCAGAATAAGAAGTGGTGATCTTTCATTTTCTGCCACGATATCCTTCATTTTTCTGTCTCCTTCTCCTTATTTTTCTTATTATTAATTTCCAACATGTCTTACACCACTCTAAACTTTCATTCATTCATCTTATAATGCAGGATCTCTTTCATACGCAGAAATTGGTTGTAATGCGAGACTGTACAATGCTAAGGATGGAGATATTGTCCAAATAGTAGTTAACAATGCATATAAAATCAGCAGGTCTTTCTTCTCATTTTATTTTATCCATTTCATTTCATGCGAACAGTAGGATGACAGCCTAATTGTCACGGAAAATATGGTTCTTGGGAAAGGACTTCTGAAATGCCTTCAGTCTGGGAATTAAAACATCACCTGTAACAAGGTAGAATTGGTCAGAAATGTCCTGGCACTTAAAGAAGTATAGAAAATTAAGTGGAGTATAGAAAATTAAGTGGATATACTGGTTACACATATTCTAGCAAATTCATCTCAGATCTACAGTTCTTCACGTATTTTTAAGTGCCTACGAGCACAACTGTTCTTTCAGCTCCACATAGTGGTTCTCACCCCCATTTTATGTAACTGCTGAACTCTTGATGTTTGCGAAAAATCAATTTTCGGCTGTCAGGCAAGGGCTTTCCATAGCACACGCAAAGCCAGTACACAGGGGTGCCAAAGTGGGCCGTACAGCAAAGGCCACAGATGCGAACACAGCTCTGTATTTGGTTCCGAACGCAAGTCATTAAGATGGATATACAGACCATGGCATGAGCAGTAGGGAGGGAACGTTCGAATGAGCCAGAGGAAAGACATCTGCAGGATATTCCCAGGTGTTATGTGGCACCCAGAAATTTGACATCCTTGAAACATTTTCTCTAGCAAGGACCTTTGGTAACCAACTCACCATGCTCTGCCCTGCATCAACACCAATGTCAATTTAAGCAGAAAAAAAAAAAAAGGTTTTTTTTATTATAAATAACAGGCAGAAAGTCTGTGTGTAGTTTGTGTGGAACTATAGCCTCCATTTTTAAGGCACTTCTCTTGGACTGCAAATTCCTCCAGGAAGAGGCCATATACTTCATGCATTGTTCAGTCTATTTCTACTGCAATAACAGCAACAGTAACAATAATTGTTATTGTTGCTATTGTTATTAATAAAAGCACAGCAGTCGCAGGAGCTAGGTAGGGTTCCCTTAGGAACCTTGTAAAGATCTTGGTGGCTGAAAGCCGCAGGTTTTCCAGGGAAATACGTTAACCAAGCTAGTTTGCCTGAAGGAAAGATGAACAATCTGCAGGCCACATTGCTCCCCCCGAAAACCTGATTAGTGCTCCTCAGTTTCCGTTTTGAATTCACCCCATGTACAGAAAACACACACTGTGAAGTTGTGCAACCCTGAAAGGCAATGTAGCATTTTCAGCCAGAGGAGTATTTGAATTATCTTTTTTTCTATCTTGTGTGCATAAACTTTTTCGGGTTTTGACCTTCCCACAGTTGCATCGGAGGATGCAATGCTCTTTACTGTGCACTGTACGACAGACATCTTTTCATTTAAGCATTTTTGGTCTTTGCATCTGAGGGCTCTGCTGTACAAGCTGACTACAATTAAAAAAATCACAGTACCACATGTCAGCTAAGGCACACTGTCCATGTATTTAGCTGGTGTCCATGAGTAAAAATGAGATTGTTTGACTTATTTTAGCTAACAATAAAAAGGATTTAGTGAGAGAAGCTCAGACTGAGATGATTTCCTACCTTCTGTTCGTTTTCCCTCCCTTGTTTCACAGGGTTAATACATCAGTGAGCTTTAATAACTTTTTTGGACAATTAATGTAACGCTGATTCACAGATTCACATGGATGCTTTGTCAGCTGCACACTCTCTGATTTCTAGTTCTTACTAGCTTCTTTACTGCCTTCTGGGATTGTTGTCTCTGAATACTTAAAATATGCCATGCTATGAGCTGCGGTTCAATTTTACCACAATGTATCACAGTGCTATTAAAAAGTGGGGGTTTTTGAAACTCTAAAGTAGTTTTTGAGCAAGATTGTTAATTAATTAAAATATTTAACCTGTAAGAACTGCAACAATCAGGTATGAACTTAAAGCCCAGAAAATTTGAGTCTTTATGAGCACAGTTCCAGCTGATATTCATTCATAACACATCACTTTATTCATAAAAACTCCATCATTTTTTGCTCATAATCATTAAGAGACAGTAGGTTTAAGTGTCATTTACTGAAAACTCTATCAAAATGCCTCAAATCATGTCATGATGACATAACACTGAAGTAAAACATACAGAGGGAATATAAAATTGCTATAAATCTTAGGAGCAATTTTACCTTTGTGTGGTCTATGGTCAGCTAAAATTTGAATATTCTGAAATAGCTTCACCAACTTCATGCAACCAAGGTCTAATATTAACTGCGCAGACCTGCTATACCCACTGTGCTCAATAAGAAATAGAGAGAACTTCCTCTGGGCCAAGGCAGTGGTTTGAAGCGTAGCCTCAGCCTACGAGCTGAACCACACTGGAGTGAGGAGAAGCTCTCTTGAACCACCAGGAGAGGGGACCAAAAGCACATTTGCCTTCTTGTGAATTTGCCCTTCGACTTGTAATGCCACACCAATTCACTTCACCAGCTGCACCATGGATATAACAAAGGACAATTTCAGGGGTTAAAGTTGTACTGAACTTTGTGAACCATTCAAATATTGAAGAACTGGGCTGGGATAAGCAAGAAACAGTGACAAAAGCAGAATGCATCAGGAGCTACTGCAATGTGTCATTAAATAAGTGGCAGGTAGTTGTTTGGGTTTTTTCTTAACTTCAGTGTATTTCTACTATTTAAGGATAGCTAATAACATCAAGGAAGTCAATGTATTTTCAAAAAATACCACTCATTCCATTCGTCCACCAGCAGTTTTGAACAGCATACAAAGCACCAAACCTCCTGTAGAGGCTGAAGTGAACCAGCAATAATGTTCAAGCATTTCAAAAACGTTGGTACTGAGCTCATATTTCTCTCCTTCACTCTAGTATAGTTACAGAAGATAAGTCTTCTGATCAGTGGCTGCCAGCTTTAAGAAATAGTGATATATTTTCAGATAATCAACTGCTACCTATTACCATACTTTTGATGTGGTGGAAAATTCATGTGCCTTATTTTCCACTTCCTCAGGGTATCCTGGTTAAATGTCACATGCATTTTTCTCCCATTTTAAGAAAACAAAACCTGCATATTAATTCTTTTTAAGAGAGGCATTAATGTGATAAGAAGGAACATTGATTATTCTGTTAATCTATAAAATATTCAAACAGACATATAAATAATACTGGAAAACATAATGCATCCTTAATTATCAGCAGTGTTACCCCTCTGTTTGTAACAGTCACAACGTACGAAACCCGCAGCAAGCAATCTGATTGCTTTGACAGCATTTTAAGCTAATTCACAACGGCACGAAGGCACGAAGTTAAAAAGCCAAACTATCACATCTATTTTACAAGTATATTGTTACTTAATGTAAGATTGGTTTCATTGACCAGATTTTTGCTCTTCAATAGTGACATTATGAGTAAATGTCCTGTCCTTGTGAATGTATCTGAGAGCTAAGGTGTTCAAGAGCTCCATACGCTCCTCCCCAGCTGTTCCTAGTATAATAGTACCACAAATAATTGCCCTTTCCTTACTCCAAAATGCTTGTCTTCCGTTCCCCAAATCTGTAGCCCAGCAAGGCAATCTACCCAGCAAGCATTTGCTATCATGGCCCCAAAAGTCACAAACTTTAGAAAGAGCAAGGAGTCAATAAACTATTGAAAATTTTGTGCTTCGTCCACCTACAGGCCTGAAATCTGGCCTTCATCTGGTATTCTGTATTCACAGTGCCTCATGCAGTGTTAGCACTTGCAAACAGAAAAATATTCTCTTTTTTTCTAGAGACACAATAATTTTATTTTACACTTTATGACTATTTGCTGCAAGGATAAACTAAAACCTGGGATCAACTTGTTTTATTTACTACAACAAATAATACAGAAACATGGGGCATTGCAAATTCAAACATTTATTAACTTGCTCTTCCTACACAACGTTTACTTCTATGTCTATATATAAGATAAACTGTATTTAAAGGTTTTACTTTACTTACATTCTATGACAAATGAAAGAAAATAGGTCCTTCTATCAATTACTCTTTAACTACATGCCAAAGGTTTGAATGTATAAACTGAAGTGTGTCCTAGCAGCCAAACAAGAGTGTAGCTTTTATTTCTTATATTTATTTATATATTTAGCAGTTACTCAAGTTTGATTCATTTCACTATATGCAGTACCAAGGTATGACCTTGAATATTTTACATTTTTAAAAGTTAAATGTATTCAGTGTTTTTCAGAAAGACAATTTTTGATCATCCTGTTTGCTTGAAAGCACATTAAAATTGGTCAAGATTTCCAAGGTTACCGCAAAGATACTCCTATACCACACTGATATGTTGTTAAAAACAAGTCTCATCTCTTTCCCCATCTTCTCTGTATTTAGAAAAAAACATCTGTCACATTGACTGTGATGTTTGTATACTTTCCGTATGTGTAAAGCTTTGTGTTTATCTGTGATCCTGCATTACAGCCCAGGCCAAACAAGAACAGCCCCCGACGCCAGCTGCCCGAGCACCAGGGCTGCAAGGCGTGCTGGGTCACGAAGCATGCCTGCTGCCCAAGCACATCCTGCACCGCTGCCAGGGGATGCAAATGCCACCCAGGATTCCCCAGGGGTACCTGACACAGAACAGGGCCACTTTACTTTCCCTGGTTCTTCAGATTATTTCGTTGGGTGTGTGGATATTCTGTGTGGATAAACCCTCTGCAATACACCTTTCTCTCCATCAGTACTGATGAAGTTCAGCA
>NW_010239335.1:56071-64152 GCF_000690775.1 Eurypyga helias
GGTATTGCCCCAATTCTTTCTGTAGACCTTGACAGTGTGAGGATTTGCAGGGCGTGGTGGGATGAATAGGTGCAAGAATATGCTCCTGAATGGGAACTCACATAACTATTGCACTCACAAAGCTAAAATAGACCCTTTCCCACACTCTTGCCATGCTACCTGACCTTGCATTGCTAACAGGAATAGGAAGCAGTATGTAAGATTTTATTAATCCTGTTATCTTTCACCTTACTGCCATGTCACACAAATCTGGTAGTCCAAATGAGGATCCTAATGGTTGTAAATCCTATTTACTTTTAGTGTAAGTTCTTCAAATGCCACCTGAGCAAAACAAAACACTTTTGTTAAAGCAACATGAAAGAATAGCTTCTAGTCTGGTATGATTCATTTAGCCCGAACTATTATACCAGCGTATATACAGCCGAGATACATCCTTTCTGATGTTATTCTTTACACTATTTTTGTTAGTCAGGGAAAGTTTCCCTGACATAGTTTTGACAATTCCACAATTAGTCTTCATTTCATTGTGTCCTTCATAACACTATGTAGGCAACAGATGTGAAGTCTTTCCAAGTGGAATGAAGCAGAAGTGAACTCACATCCCTAATAAATTGTTTATTGAATATTTATTTTTACTTGAATAACAAAGTGCTAGTGAATCCGCTGGTGGTAAAGCCCAAGCTTACATGCTACAGCACAACATTTATTGAAGCAGCTATTCTTGCCAAATCTATATTGCATTTATAAATCTTCAGAACAAGCCCTGGTAAATGTCACTTCTTCTTAAATGCTCGGTAGAATCAATGACAAGTGATGCTGCCTTTGCCCTTGAAGAATTCACGTGTTTGGATCTGAGTCCAAATTCTAAAAACCTGTTCTGAAACACACGCAGTGTAAACACATGCAATGTACCAGAAGCACTGAGGAAAGAAAGTTACCCTAAATCCAAAGGTTAAATGTAAACAGGAAACTTGTGAATTGTTTTTCTAGACTTTCATTGTGACATACGTTACAACAAAGCCCATTTACTTGCTTCCATTCTGCCCTGGAATATTTTGTAGTGGTCTTCTGTATGATACCCAATAACAATCAGTTGCTTTTGATGCGTTTTTCGTATCAGATTAAACACCTTTTGAAATAAAAACCAATATAAAATAAAGAAAAAGTAAAAATATAAAGTTACGACACTTTATCTAACAAAATTTTGAAACCGTTATGGTATGACATCAGGCAATATCATGTGTCATGTATTTATTTGTGCTCCCTCCGTAGGTATTCTTCATTTACTGAACAGTAATTCTGATTTTTATTATATCTTCAAGTTCACAGCGAAATGAAATACAAAAAAAGAGCAGCACAGTAAACAATTTCATATCGCCTGTAACTTCTTTAATGCTGCCAGTGAATTGTAGAACAGTCTGCTGGGTGTCAGTGGGATGCCCAAAGAGCAGAGCTGCTCTGCTAAGCAGCACAGTCCAGACTTGCTGCCGCACCTGACACGGAGTAACCCAAATGCCTTTCCAACATCCTCATTTTCCAGCTAGTTCTGTAGCAGCCACGATATAAAAGATTATGGGATAGTCTATTTAGGGCGCTGAATTATACAGCAAATAGTATTCTTTAAGAACACGTCAACTGGCTTAGTATAATGACATGTTTCTATGGCGGAGAAACGATGTCATTCTATGCAGTTCTATCATAATTTTGCCCATGGTGGATTTCTGAGTCTCCTCAAGAGGAAATGCTGTCAGCACAGCACACAGAAAGAGACTGGATAAAGAGAACCTATGGAGGTCCAGTAAAAGAGTTCCTCTCCTTCAGGGTTATGATCCCCACATCACCTTACACCCTTTCCAGCCACAGAGAATAAGAGACACAGCCACCCTCGCCCACTCCTTTTATAAGCATCTTTTCTTCAGGGGAGAAACTGCAAGCGTGGTTCTCTTGACTTGACCCACACCTACCTTCAGTGCAGCTCCCTCACTAACCAGAACCAGCATCTGTTTTCTGTTTAGCAAAACCTACACTTGTTTCACTTCCAAATGGTGCTGAACACGTTAATTAAAGAGAAAATAATTGGCAAAGAGTGTCACAGAAATTACATTTTAATGGTAGATGAAATCTTGGAGCAATATTCACTACTATGAAATGAAATAGAAAAACCGCATTGATTCAAATCAAGATCTTCTGCTGTTGCTAGAAGTCACCACAGTAAAAATAATTAAAAAGAAACAACCCACAACAACAACAATAAACACTCTCCATATACTGATGGCTTCCAGGCTGCTAATTGTCTGAGAATAGAAAACTGGCTTTGAAATGGCAATAGTTCAAAAGCAAACAAAAAACGAGAGCCTAGATGATGATGATGAGCAAAAAAAGACTTCTCAAGCACACATCCAGGAAAAAAGAGGACAAAAAGATTATGAGATATTTTGTTACCTTTTATTACTCACTTAAACAAAGCACATTCACAGACACCCAAGTAGTCCTAATCCTTTTGCATTCTTTATAGTAATATTTGATAGACACACAAGTGGTATGAATAACTAAGTCGGCAATTTTACTCTATTTAGTACCATCCCTGGGGACAGTATGTTGTAGTTGGTATGAACAGGTTTATCGTGCTCCGTGAGACTTTAGAAAATGTGATTATTACATTACTGCACTGTTTTCTTCTAAATAAAAGATGAACCACTGCTCTTACAATTTAGATTTGGGTTTGATGTCAACATGCAGTGATTTGTAAAGCTTATAAAAATGCTTAAGCACATACCACTCCTTTTTCTCTAATTCCTGTATGCTATGTTCAATAGTTATTTTAATGCAGTGATAGCAGGATATTATGGAACTTTGCAGGAGAGGTGGATTACATGGCAGCCACTAAATATCAGCGACAGCATCACACATTGTACAAAATTTCAAAACGTGTATCATTTTCATTCCAACCACCAACCCTGAAGATATCTCAATTGATAGAAGGAAAGATTCCAGTCCGCCTGTTTGAAAACTACTCAAAGCCAGGTGTCACCATGCTGGAAAGCTACGCTGTCACCAACTCTCTGGCTATGGGACAATGAAGTGAGAACTTGTTGGAAGGAAGAAATGATTCTCTGTATCTTCCCAGTCTTTGTGGTTCTATCCCCATACAACTATAACTGACTGCCTTGATTTGGAATAATTTGGGGGAATTTTTAATGCTCCCCAAATGCAATGAATCAAGGGGTTAGAATAAGGCTCGAAGGAAGAAATGCAACCTGTTCATGGTACGGATTGCAATGAAATCTCAGTAAGACACAATTTCTTATAAAGTAAGGCTGTGTAGAGTCATCTCATGTTCTTCATTGTATTTCCCTACAAGGGTTGTATGACAGAGATGAAGTATGACAGGTCCCTAATCTGCAAAACAATTGAAAATGTTATTTTTTGCAGGGGCAATTCCACATTCATCTGCTACCTGATTTAGAGTTTCCATCTGGATAGTTGGCAGTCACTCACTACAGTTCAGACTACCTCAAAACGTAGCACAGTGGCTTTGGGCAATCTCTGATTTAGATACTCAGTAAGGGATGAACAGGTTCTCACTAAAATCACTTCAATTTTCAGATATTTCAATCAAATGAACAGTAGTTTCATTTCCAGTCTTCCAAAAACAAAAAAGGTAGAAAAACACTTGAAAGTGAAAAGCATCATCATGGGAAGTTTGTTGTACCCTGGATCTCTAGATTTAGCTTGAAATAGACCTGACAGACTTAGTCCATTCATTTCTCTTACGTGTCATCTCCATCTAGAAAGCGATCTAAATAATAAGGTTAAAAAAATAAAAACTTTTAAATCCCTGTAATGAAGAGAAAAAGCCAGCATATCCAGAAGCATCATTATTTCATTAAGGACGTTCTCTGAACGCCACCATTCTCCAAATTACACAAAAAAATGGAAGTGTAATTGCCTTCTCCTCTTCCTCTTTCTGTTACCATGTTGTTAATTCCAATTGCGAAGCCACTGACCCTTGAAATTATTTTCACATGCCTGGGAAACACATGTGGCTTTTCCTTACCGTTATCTTTCTAGAATGGTTTTTTTCAAAATTCAGTTTGCCCCCTGGAAATTAGTAATTCACACAGGATTCTGTTAACAAATATCAAAACTTAGCCTTAGTTTTAGCCTTAGAGACTTAAATCTCTAATGAGGGAATTCAGAGTTCAGCTTGCATTATTCCTCACTAATAACATAAAACCAGGTTCAGCGTATGTAACGCTGCTGCAGCTTAAGCACAGCAAGATATACCCTGAACTTTCAAATCTCTGCCTCTTATTTGTACAAGCCGGGCTATGAAAACAGACAGTTCTAATGAATTCACTGAGAAATCCTTAGTAGAAGTAGCAACGACAGACTTAGAGCTATAATATTTAAAGCAGCTGCAAAATCGTGCTTTCATCAGGAAAGGGACAAAAGCTTTGTTAGTTTTGAAGCTTACATTTATATTCAGCATAATAATTCAAAGTATCATTGTCTGCCACTATTAGGAGACAGAGGTCAAATATGGCAAGTAAAAAAAAAAAATTACATTCACAAGCTATACAAAAGAGAAAATAGGCTCAAATTGTATGAAGTGCAGTGACATTATTTAAATGTCTTTGTTAATCAGAGTCCTGACATAAGAGATGGTGCTGAGAAGAATTTGCTCTTCAGACTCTTCTCAGCATGGGTCAAATCTGCTTAATATTCCAAACGCTGAGTCTAGCTGAACCACGTTACCCCTTTATGATCTCTCATCTTTTTTTTTTCTTTTTTTCTCCTTTGAATTCAAGATGCACTGGTATTTTCAGTTTTCATCACTGCTAAAGGGCAGGGAAGCTACAGTATAAACAGTGAAGTTCCTTTCAAGCCTTGTTTATAATGATTTATACATTATACAACTGTTAGACCTGCAGAAATTTTTGCAGAAAGTCAGAACACACACACAAAAAAGTTTGGGAATGTTTACTTTCAACCTTATTTATGTTCTCCAGTTGCTCAGTGAGAGACAAAAAATAGGACTATCTGCTGATTCACAGATGAGAAAATAACAACACTCTGATTTCCACCCCATATAGCCACAACGGTGCGAAGCCCACGCAAAGCAAAGAACGAGGAGGCCCACAGAGCATTTAATGTACGGATGCTGCTTACTTATCTGCACCAACGTCCCATTTGAAGCACGCCAACGAGGACTATGAAGGATGTTTCAGATGCTCAATTGTCACCCTTTCACAGATGAATGAGAGAGATATAAAAAGGCCAGAGTCACATGGATTGTAAATCTTAGCCTCTACGTCGCCTTCCTGTGGTCTGGTAATGTTTGCGGAGAGCTGATTGGGTTTCTTAAAACAAAAGGTAGCCCTGTCCCTCCTATTGGCCCCACACTGTAGGAGGATGCACCCTGCAATCACAAGATCAAGAACTTCGGTTTCTCTATGGTTCCTTCTTCCCCTGGCACCCTTGTACCTCCCCTAGCCATCCACACACGTAAACCCTGCCAGCTGCTTTCCCGTCACCCAGACACGCTACCTGAGGGGTCTGGAGGCTATTTTTGTTTCCCTGCCAAAACACTCAATCCATAAAAGACTTTCTGCCATTTCAAACAAGACATAGAGTACAATGTGAGGACATGCAAGAGCAGCTGGCCAGTTTATTTTGATTTATTGGAAACATTATGGGATTGCCCAAAGGCCTTGATCAGAGTTCAGTTGTGCTCAGAGCTGTTCCACCCTGTCAGCAGCAGTGCAAAGCAGTAAGATAGATGAGGTTGCTCTAGACACCTCCCACCCAGGGACAACTGTTTTTGCATTAGGGATTTAGGAAGGACATACTACTATAAAGACTAACTGCCCAGTTTTGGAAGATTCTGATAGCCTGATGTAACTGAAAGATTTGAGAATCTGCAATGACACAAATCAGACTGTTTGATACAGTTCTTGATGTTTTCATACTACGGACCAGCATTGGTTATAAGCTAGTTTCCAAAACGTTCCTGTTCAGAATCAAAACCAATCCAATCCTAACTATTCACTTAACAGAATATTCTATCCGGTATTTACACTGAATGGTTATTTTTTTAAATTGCATATAAAGTGGGAAATGTCCCATTTAATTCGGAGGTGAAAAGTTATTGAATTCAGCTTTGAGACAAATCTTCACCAAACTTGTGTATGTCACAAGGGTTTTCATCCATAGTGTTGAAACAGGGTAACATGCTGATCGGGTAGCTAGGGTTATACTACAGAATATTTTCCATGTTCTCAATGGGTTTAATATACATGTCATTATTTCTTGTCCATGGCTCTGATCCGATTATGTTCACCCTGCTGTAGACACCCAACCCCAGCTAGACCTTAAAGGCTATAATTAGGGCCTTGCCAGTTAGGAGGAGACACCAAAACTCTTGTAAAGAATTGAAATGTTTTGATACCTTCTTCCATGACCAGCATGGGCAGCAGCAACCAGGTGCTACAGCTGAGACACTTCTGGGAAGGGAGGTGCACTAGACAGCGTATATCCAGCATGGTATCAATTCACTGCGTTTTATTGGAGATAGGACACTTGCACTTTATTTGTAACAAAAGCCCTCAGAAGAACAAAGTGAAATAACGAAGTATAGATCACAAGGAGAAGTATGAGATAACAGGAGGAAGGATTTTGGAGAAGAAAGGGGGGAAAGAAGGTTTAAGCAAATTTCTTCCTCTCCTTAAAATTTTCTTCCCAGTGTTTTTCTTATTTTCAGGACCAGCTTCAGAAGGGGAGTACTTAAGGATTAAAAGAACTCTTCCCTTCAGAGAACCAGTTCCACCAAATGTAATGTTGACAGGCACTGTACAGCTACGGTGTGTATTTGGGAAGACATAATAAATACAAACTGAAAAGGTCACATCTCGCACAGGCACCTTTAACGAGTCATGCAGACTCTCTCAAATACAGCTCAGAAGTAGATACAGTAACACATTCCTTCCCTCCAGCATTCACAGTAACTAGGGTTTCAAAACCACTTAAATTTCCTATTAAAAATCTCGATTCAGGAATATGCCTCTCTTTGATTTAATACATTCCCAGAAACACAATCATGCTGTGTTCCATATGCAGTCCAAGTATGACATAGAATTACTTCTTTTTCATAACAATAAATACAAACTACAGTTTTCAAAGGAAAAAAATAGACAGCAATCCATTTGTGATGATGACATCCCACTCATTCATTCATGCTCACACCCTACTGCCAATAAATATTTAAGAGACTAATGAGACTTCAAATTGTAGAAAAGCGGTAAATAATTGCAATGCTTTTAAATAAAACCAGGTGTGACTTGATTTCTCTTCTTTTTCATGGTTAACTATTGGGATTGAATGGGTTAATTTAATTCCTGAGACAGAAGACCTTAGATAAGCTTGGTGGTTATGTAGGCATGTCTGGGTTGCTGGGAGATTTAACTATCAGCTTGCAAATGGAGCTATTTCAGATCCCAGGTGATCCAAAGAATAGGTTTTCCTCATGCACTAAACGATGCAGTATTATGTGGAAAAAAAATAGTATGTGATCATATAATCAGACACTGCACCCTAACACACAGGTACAAAGATACTGAATTAAGGCAGTGCAGGAAATGCCAGCATGACATTTGTCTACCTTCCGAACGTTCGATTTGCAGTGCTCAGGTTTTTTTGTTATTATTATTTTTATTAATCAAAACTACTGTGTATAACACAGAGAATATGATACAGTATTGTACAGTCATGAATCTTCTAGTGTGCAGCTCCTGTTTGTTAATTGTCCTGGTATTTTTCTTACTTGGACATGGATATTCCGGTGGTTAATGATATTATATCTTCTGCGTATCAGCTCACTCATGCATATGACCACTTGATTGCCTCACAGACACTGTTTAACCTAATTATCATAAACACTGATGTCTCAAGAATTTTATGGGACTCCAAGAGCGGCGGTATTGAAAACAGGCATAACTCTCTAGGCAATTTCTGAGCTTGGTCACAATACAGTAAACCTGTGTCGCTTTGCTAAGCCTGACGCGTCACTGATAAACACTGCT
>NW_010239335.1:64183-96916 GCF_000690775.1 Eurypyga helias
ACCGGTTTCAACAATATTCTGTGCCTTATGCTATTGTTTGTGTTAAAGCAAAGGCTAAACCACCTATAGAATAAGAACAGCAGGAGCTCTGGGGGAAGGGGAATATTTTGGGGATTTTTTTTTCCCTAATAGTTTATATAAGCATAAGAAACACCACAAAGTACTCAGTAAGGGGGAAAAAAAGCAAGCTTGAGTTTATCCAACAATGAAAGTAATCAGAACCTGTCACACAGTACATAAAATATGTTCAAACACATACTTGACTTTAACTTACTGGAGCTAAAGCTCACACTGAATTAAACTGGAGTTCAGGGTGCTAAGCACCCCTGTAAATCAGAAGCTTCACGCACACGAGATTGCGGTCCCGGGCTGCCTGTTGAACAGGAAATCACTTTTATCATCAGAGCGAATCAAAGAGAGAAGACCATGACCAGAATGCTATTTTTATCTATCGAATCTGTGCTTCTGTGTAAACTATTTCTACAGGAAATAAATATGTAAAGGTGGCATCAATTATTACAGTTTCAACTAAGGTACTGAGTGGCAGGAGATGCCATGCATAGCAGAAATGTCTAATTTGAAAAGAGAATAGAGCACATTTTTCAGATAAAGATGAAGTAATTTTTTTTTTTTTTTTTGAGAGAGAATTTAGGAAGGATATTTATTCTCTTTTCAACAAAGGAGATGATGGTATCTGCGCATGATAATAATCTCACTTCCTCTTCTAAACAAAGGTGGAGACACAAGGCTAGTTTTCATATTGAAGACTCCCAATTATTAGTTTTGCTACCTTCCCAGCCCTCGCCAAAAGCCTCAGGTTTCCTTTTTCCTTAAAGATCAAAGTAAAAATCCTGAGTATGTGATAATGAGCTGAGAAACAACACATAGGTTAAATACCTACGTGCCTGTGTGCACACGTTTACGTCAACAGAAATCAATAGCTCACGTATCATCATGCTAAAATATCTTCATGACTGCCTATATGATACATGATTGTTGATTTTTACATGAAACAACGACAAGGAATCTGACTTGGAACATTCTGGGTCATCTGAAGGTTGTGAGAACAAACAACAGCAGCAAAATGAATTCGCAGAAAATTACACAGGAACCAATCCTGTTTCCACTGAATTCAGCAAAACTGAATTGTGGGCTACATGCACTCCATTTACCCCATCTCCTAGAATTATCAGCAAAGTGCTTGGGAGTAGCATGGAAATTCCTGAAAATTATTGATTCTGCTGCTAATAACACAGTACCCTACATTCATGTAGTGCCTGCACCCCCAGGCATCTAAACCTCCTGCATACGGAATAAAAGTCATACAGAGAGGATGAAGTCCAATCTGTCAAACCATGTCCCTGGCACTGATTTTGGTCCAGGACAGCAGATCATTTGTCTCCAAAACCCTCATGAAATTTTCCACACAGACAGAAAGGGAATCTCTCTGATCTCTCAGTATATGAAAGAGCAGCCCACATTTAACTTCACACAACTCAGACTCCTCTCATGCCTGAGTCTGTTCCCTGCCTATATTTCTCTGCTTTAACTTTTCTTTCCCTCCAGTCAACTGCGAACACATATATATGAAGATTTGATTTTTGGAAAGCACCTTCAACGCGATTCACTTCAGCTGAATCTTCAAACACTCATCCTCTCTGACTATCAGGCCATAAATATAAGAGAAGTAAATATCTGTACCCTGCAACCTCTCCCCTTCTCTCTTTGTGACAGTGCTGCTCACAGCATCCCCAGGGTCTGATTTATCCACAGGACTGGCATTTTAAATTCAACAATGTGCAATTCATTTTTGCAGTCCTCAAAGATAACAAATACTCAGTTTTAAATTACTGAATCATTCATTTAACTTAGGATGCCTGAAAATTACCATTTTTATGGAAAGTAATAAATTGTAATTGCAAGTAATAAAAATATAAGTAAAGAGAACACCTGGACATGCCACAAATAAAATAACTCATTCTGTAAATGAGTGTCTTTAATCAATGATGATTTCTAATTGCAACACGTTACTTACGGAATTAACACTTTTTATAGCTATCTGCTAACCCCAATTTTAAAAGGTATTTCAGCTGTGAATGATTAATGAATTTTTTGTAATAAGAGTTCCTTCGAGTTTAGCCTTCCTACAAGCAGTAGGAAGAGATGACAGGCCTTGGGTGCACATGTCTCTGCATGGAGGATTTTCAAGTGGGCACATCACTGGCTATCTGGACTCATGCAAAGGTCCACGTTCAGACCTGCTGACTGTGATGTGATGTAAGGACTCCTGAACGCTGCTATGAAATTGGCAAAGGTAACCTTCAGTTCAGCAGCTCGCAGATATTGCAGTAACTTCCTTTCCTGTTCACCTGGATGAAGCTGCAGTGTTGGATGCAAGCTGGAGCATTAGCCCCTAGAAAGAATGGCACACACCTGTCCTGGACAAGATAAGACTTCCCAAACCGTCCCAAGTGACTAAATCCAAAGACCATCCCCTGCTTAACAGAACAGCAGAGCTCCATAGCATGGAGTAAGCTGTTCATTCTGACTGTTTAATAGTGCTTGTGCAAAACAATAAAGCACCATATTTATCAGTGCTAGCGGCTGCTAGTCTGGTATTATGACTGATTTCTGCAAGATTCAGAATCTAGTCTAGATATCCCCAAAATTTGCTGTTGATGATATTCTGTCAACACAGAATAATCCTTTGCACTTCTTTTCTCTGTTTATTCACCAAGTTTGGCCCTATTGATACTGTGTTGAGGGCTGCCTTATTCGAGTTAGAAAAAATTAGTATCTTGACTTTCATTATTCATGAAGTATTACTCCGTGACTAAGGTTGCTTCTTCTGTTGTTTATTTATTGGTTTCTACTTTCCTATTTGAATTCATCTGGCTTCAGCTTCCAGCCTACTTCAGCCAAATCTTGTCTTTCTCTGCTAGATTATAGCGGCTTCTGGTAACCAATATTTTCAACACATTAAAGCCCTTCTGCACTGTAAACAAATCATCACCCTCTCTTTGAGAAAACCAGAATAGATAGAGCTCTAAGTTTCCTGCTATAAGGCATGGTCCCAAAATCATTTTTCTGGCCCTTTTGTGTACTGTCCTTCAATTTGACAACATAATTTAAACAAACATGGACACAAAACCAAACAAGATACTGCAGTAGTTGCCTCACTAATGCAATATAGAGAAAATCTCTTCCCTCTCCATAGGTCACTGTTCTAATCTGTACGTGGAAGATCCACATTAGCCTTCTTTGCCCCAGCTCTCACAGAAACCCTTGATGAGCTGTTTGTCTGGTATGACCCTAACACCTTCCTCAGCCGAACAGGTATCATCATTGCAACCCCCAGCCTGCCTTCTCCTTATACATTTTGTTTGAATGGCCCATGTTGGCAGCCTTCCTAAATTTTCTAGTAGGACTTAATTACTATTCACAATTCCAATAGTCTATATGTCATCTTGAAGTTTTTTTTACTGGCAGCTAGTATATTTGTAACTCCAAATTATTGAGCAAGTTGTGGATGAGAACTGAGCCAGCACCTACCCCTGAAGAATTTCACTAGAAAGGATCTTACTTAAGTCTCATTATAATTTTGGGACTGGAAACCATCCTTCTATCCAGATAAGAGCCAGTATTCATATATTAAAATATATGCAGAGCCAGACTTTCCAAGGCATAGAAAATTATGGGCTTCATTATGTAGAAATGTAAAGGCCATGTATGAAGATAACATATGTGAATCAAAACCAGTAGTCCTTAAAAACCAATTTCTTTTGAGCAAAAATACTCGGAACTTGTGTTTTGTGTAATTCAAAGTGCATTAGAAGAATACAAAATAATACTGTGCAAAATAAGGCATGCATATGTTTATACACATTTGGACCACAAAGACAAGAATTAAACAAAAAAGTTAAATAACTACAGTACAGAACCGAAAGCACAACAGACAGAAGTACATCAATGCTTCCATAATGGTGATATTTTATTTGACATGGGCTCTATCAAGGTTATAAACCATTTCTACCTGTTCCCTACAGTCCCATGGCCCAAAATAACAGAAGATTAACTTTCATGACATACTTCTTTTCTTTGGGGAGGGGAGGAAGGCAGAAGGAAAAATGTTTTGTCAGTGTGAAAGATGAAGTCTGAAAGAAGATGCAAGTTCATAATGGGGAAGGGGTGGGGGGAGGCATAAATCATTATTTTCAGATTACCAGAACCCCAGAATTGAGGAAAGTACTGAAACATGGAGCCCAATCATTCCTCTAGAAGCAACAAGTGCAACTTAAAGCAACACTAGAGTATTTCTTGGATAGGAGAGCTTCTAAGAGGCATCTGTATTACTACTCCTGACTCCTCCTCAGTTCCTCCTCTTTTGCTCGTTGCTCACCAGGAGAGACGGCCAAGGCTGCACGTCTCAGGGTGAAATTTCTAATATGATCAATAAGATGCCACAAAGCTGAATATTTGATGCTAGTTTACTGTTCTCATTGTGCTTCTGCAGGTTCAGTCTCCCTCCCCCCAACCTGCTCTCCTCCCTCTCTTCTGCAAGCCCCCTCCAGAGACACCAACATTCTTCCTCAAAAGCCGCATTACCTCTCATTTTATGAAATTTCTGCAAGGAATAACCTTTAACCCATACTTTGCTTCCTCCCCTTCCCTGCCAAAAGCTTTATTCATTCAATTCTTTTTCAACCTCAATTACTTCCCATTTAACAAATGGTTGGTATAGCACTGAAGCACTACAGTAAGAACAAAGGTTGGTGCTCCATTGCAATCTCTTCAGGGTAGAATTAAAGGCAAATTCTCTATCAGAGAAAGCCACCTCTCCACGATTTTTCTGTCACTGCATTATTGTTATACAGCTTGTCTCTGAAAGGAAGGCTCTCAGGGTGTCATGAACTCTCAGAGAATTTCTAGTCTACAATGCCTTTCAGTAAAAAAGGGAATGCTCCAGAGACAAAATAACCTTTGTGTAAGGGAAGGTTTGTTCTGAAATATTGTCTGAGCACTGCCTTTACAGGGAAGAAATGAATCATTGCATTTGCATCACCAGAGCATAGACACTGGTCCAAAAGAATATCACTCTGCACAGACTAAGCTATACTGGTCTCTTCCCTCTGACTGAGAGACTTGAGCAGGATTAGGCACTATATACAATCTCTCCTGTACTGACATGTGTCCACAGCAGAACACACACAACTGAATGCAGAAAACATGACTTCTGTTCATTTCAAATGGTATTTTTTAATTTAAAAAAAAAAGAAAAGCCATGTCGCTTACATCTCTTTTCTGATCTCATTTGAAGGATAAGGGAAGAACATATTCCTAATTGCCTTTTCCACCATTCCTCAATCATTCTTTCATATTTCTTTCCCCAATTGTAAATACTTTAAATGCAGGCATGAATCCCTGCCTTTTTCTGGCATGTCTACAGCACCAGTTCATGTTGGAAAGGACAGTAACATCGTCCTGGAGACAAATCAGTGATACTCCAGAAGAATCCAAACTCTGTTGTCTAGAAAAAAAATACGGACTACTCATAGGAAGTGTCATTCATATATACATAAACATCCACAGAAACACACACTTTCTGGCACAGCAAAGAACATACGACAGAAAAAAGTGACAGATACTCTTAAAAAAGGGAGGAAATGAGGAGGCAGATTCCAAGCTGTGTGAATTGTTAAATTTCCATTGAGATAAATGCAACTCTGATAATTAATTTCAGCTAAAGATCTGCCCCTGAGAAATGAAAAGTGCCTCTCCACCTGCTCACATCCTGCTTTCCTGAATTATTTTAATTACACAAAAAATTAGGTGTTTTATTATATTTATTTCATATAATCCTATGTATTCCAGTTGTCATTTAAAAGAATGATTTTTTTTTTTAAAGGGGATCATTTTCTTTATCCAAAGGAGACTAGAGAAATAGAATGCTGAAATGGTTAATAGAAGAAATGGCTTATAAATACACAGGAAAAAAGTAAAGAAGAGGTGAATTTAGTAGTATTCAGGTTCAAGATCAACAAGAAGCACGATCAAAATGTATCCTCCCTCGAGAGTTACAGATTATTGAAGACAGTGGCACTTCATATGCTTTTCTTAATACTGTTTACAAATTACATCCTTCTGGGATTTGTAGGGGAAAAAAAATGTACTTTAAAGGCATTCTCGTGGGTTATTAGCTAAAGCTAATGGCCACCATTCCCACATATCTGAAAGATTTCCCACCCCCCGAAAGAAAAATAAACTTAAGAAAAATGGTATCATACTTGATGTTCTGCAAACATTTTAATAATACATAAAGTCTGAGTTAGAAAGGAAAACAACTCACAACCAAATCAATAAAGTCTGTAATACTAACAAATTTCAATTTACCCTCCAGTTACTCTATGTCAGTGTTTACTGCAAGTCGTACAGACTACTTCACGTACCTGCGTGCCTAGGATATTCTTAGTGCTGTGAATCCTTTAGATGTATCCCAAATGCCGAGATAACGCTATTTAATTCTCTGGAATAATAAACATTTTAAAAAATAAACCACTACTGCTGTCATTCAGTCATGCTTTAAAAATAGCACAGCTAAGCAGGTGGTGAGTAGTGATTACGGCGCTTGCTGTCACCAATTGACTGCAGATCGTGCACACCACAAATCTATGCCAAGATATCTAGTTATTTTTGTTACTCATCTTCTCCCTTCCTACTCATCAACTTTGCCTAAATGTGTTTTTCAGCTGTAACCCTCTGAGTTTTAAACTAGACTCCTAAAGGGAGGTATTATCACTCTCAACTTGGTTACTACCTGTAGAACAGGACTTAGACTGCAAAATAAATTTTCAGCCCAAGACTTTGGTAGTCACTCAATGGCATCTTCAGAGACAGACTTGATTGACTCTATAAAGGTAAATACGAGCAATGAAGGGTTAAGCCTTTTGGTTCCTGAAGACTTTCTGACAGTGTTAAATGATGAAAAAAAACCATAAGGAAAACCAGGATTTGGTATGCTGGTGAAAGGAACAAGCTGCAGGTCGTAAAATTTAGGTTACCCATCTGTTAAATTACCACCTATTTGTAAAATTATTGCAAGTTTGAATTATATCAAAGTGAAGACAGACATAAATTAAATATACTGCAGTTACCTGCAGGATTTCACAATTCATTTCCAGAATATTTTGGGTCTTGTGTTCTATGGTTTTTTTTATAAATGGTTAGTACACCTGGACAGCTCATCATGACAGTACTTCTTCAGTATGATGCTGGAGAAATCATAAGAGGCTTTTAAAAAGGGAAAAAAAGAAAAGGTTTTCAAAACCATTGTCAAAATGAGGGTCCAGAAATCAATTTGTAATTATCTGCCAACACAAATCTAAAGGCTTTTCTGTGATAAGGGTGGTAATACATAGGGCTGTAATGTGAATTATTTCAAAGAATAAAAGACTGATTGTCTTCATGACCTATATAGCTTTTAGTGAGCTTTAAAACAAAATTACATTTTATACGTCTCATGAATGGCTTTCTCCCCCCTCTTTCCCCCTTTAAAAATGCAGGGGTTTTGTCCCATCTAGTAGGCTTTCAGCTTTAAATAGGACTCGGTTTCTTCCAATGTTGATACATTTCGTTCCACTGAAAGTGATGGCTCTGGCTTTGCAAAAGACCTGAAGCTTCCCCTGTACAAAGGCAACCCTTTCCAACACGTTTAAAAGTAAACTACAAAACATATGATCGAGTCATTTTTACACAGAAACTCAGCACTACAATTCTCTTTTTTCTTTTTCCTGGAAAATAAAAATATGATAACTAACATAAATATTATACAAGGTACAAAAAATGAGGGAAAATATTATTTTAGGTTAGAATAAAGTCAAATGAATATGAGGGAAATAAATACAGGGTTGAGTATTTGCAACAAATTGAAAAAAAAGACAAAGTGCCACATTTTTAAAGAGCATGAGGGCCATAGTCAGATCACTGTGTATTTAATCACCTTGGCTCCTGTGGCTTGATGCCAAAAGAGTGATTCTGGATGCAAGCGATTACAGGCCTAGATTTTGATTGTTCAGTAGTGCTGAACATACACTGTAGTCTTACAGATCCAAACCCATGAAAGTTTCTGCATGGGTTGCCTGTTGCAACTTCCTTATGCGAAGTTGTCCCGCATGCTTTTGTTTATGGTTATTGCCTGCTTGAGAATTGCTTTCCAGGAAGACATGGTAGTTTCAGTGAAACTATTATGTTAAACATATTAAATGTATTATACCATTAATATTGAAGAGAGTATATCTCTACAGAACCATTCAAATTTTGGAAAGAATATTTGGGTTTGTTCTGTTGGCTTTATCCAGAGATCCAGAAGAATCAAGTATTGCTTCAGGGTATTAGTCTGAAGGCATTTTGGATCTTGGTAAGTAAGAGCTCCCTGGGATAAATAGGTACATCCCACTCTTGATAACAATAAGCAGGATTCTTCATTGAAGTACTTGCTGTTTTGTATGTTGGGATTCCCTTGCACTAGCAGGTAGAACATACTTTGGAAATGTGATGAATTTCTTAACCAATCTAAGATTTTTAAATGGCTCCAAAATTAACTTAATTATTCTGGGTTTATAGGTCAACTGTTCCTAAGAAAATAAACTTTGACTTGCTGGTTTCTTCAGGGTTTTTTCCTGCTACTCAACTATCTCTATATAGGAACTGCCATGAAAATCAAGAAATACTCGCTGCTTCATCTTCAGCAAAGGTTAGGCAAGTAGTTCTTTCTTTGTACATAGTTTTAATCTTTAAGAAAGGGATTCTAAGAAAGGGGTTTCTTTTCTATTAAGGTCATTTTTTTTCTGTATGACTATATCTACTGATTTCTCTGAGTAATTTTTTGTAGTATCCTATTCTTCCTGCTCATAATACAATACATTATTTGTGCATTGACCCTCATACAGTGCCTAGCATTTTAAGGCCATATTCAGAAGTCCTGCATGAGGCCTTTTAAATAATAAATTTAAAAAAAAATATATAGTGCCAACATATCCCTGCCAACTTTTCTGCAATTGGAAGGCACCGCTCATTTAATAACTTTACTTTTCACTAGAGAGTAAACCTGTCCCCATAAGCTATATGTCTTTTTCCAACATTTGCTTCAAGTGAACTTCATTCTGAAGGGACAGTAAAGTACATAATGTCACAACAACTTGCAGATATATATTCTAATGCTGGAAGCAAGGTTATCCAGTCTGTTCTAAAACTCCAAATGTTTTCTATTGGGTCAAAAAGGTTGAAAGCAAGCAAGGTGGAAATCAAAACTCTTTGGTTCCTTCTTATTTCCCAGCTGTGCTAGCTTTTATGTTTTAGACAGTAAATTAATAGTGGGTTAACAAGAAAATAAAAGCACAAAACGGATGGTTTGTCTATTCTGATGCAAAACTACCTAATCCTCTTCTGCATTATGACTGCCTTTCAGTTGGCAGAAATCTCTCAGATAGCACACATTAAGGAAAAAAACCATACAAAACAGGTCTAGGGAGTGCCCTGATAGCACTCATCTGACACCTAGTCCCTTGGGCAATGTCACCTCCTGAACACAAACAGGGGCAGTTCTGAGGTTCCTTTAAGCTACACCACAGACAAGGGAAGATGCAAATACTCAGCAAGCCCAAACATAGGGACACAATTACCTTCAGCGTTTTACCCTTTTCTCTGTTCAATCCAGCACAGCACCTAGCCTTTGAACCAGCCAAATCGTGGCTGAAGAGAGGAGGCAAGACCATAAAACTTCTAAAACAAACTTTGGTAAGAAGACAGAAATAAAATTCACTGCTCTGTAATCAACTCTTATCTTTCAGGGAAAGAAAAATGCAAATGTAACATCATTAGAAAAAATTAAAACTTTTAATGAAAACAAGAATTACTCATGCTGCTCCACAGAGGATAAAAGATCTCTCTTTGGATTCCACTCTAATCTAGTTTCAGGGTAATTGTTAAAGTGTTTGAAATATCTTATCTCTCCCTCCTCCCTGTTTATATTCTTGACTTCTTTAATGTACAGATTGCCTTTAATTTGGTTGGTTGGGATGTCTGTTCTCTACAAGGCTCTTGTTTAGCTCCCAGTTAAATGAGCATTTCCCAAGAAACAACCTTTTCTGCTATCCCTGCTCCAACACCTTATGCCAAAGTGCCATCACAGTTCCCATGTCAAAGGAAAATTTGCCTCCTCCTCACCCCAAATTGCAGGTTCCTTTCCACAGATGGGCAAGAGAGTGCTGTTCTCAGACCCTGCTTTCTTCTCTGTTTCTGGTGCGGCGCTGCTCAAAAGAGCCATCCTGCTGCAAATCAATGATACAACTTTTAGACCCTGTTTTTCTTGCTCCATTTCCCTCTTTATTAATGACTTCTCTGTGCTAAGTAGCTCAGATTTTCTCTTGACAAACAGTGCTTACCCTGCAGAATAAATCTTATGGCCTTTATATAACTGCCTAGCACACGCACACTACACTGTCTATACGATATGGACTTTCCACTATGAAATCAAGTCTATAGTCTTGTCCACTTCAGTTACTTTTCTGAAGTTGTCACCCCTCTGTGCCTTTGAATAGCCCTATATTTTTCCATTGTTTTCCTGACTGCCTTGAACCACAGAGATCAGGGGAACTGAACCTTATGTGTCCCAGCAAGAGACTGGTAAAAGTTTCTCAAGTTATCAACAATTTCCTCCAAGCAATCACCTCAATGCATAGAAGAAGCAATAAAGGCAGTGTATCATATTTGAAAACATGTGTTCTTTTCTCTGGATGTATCTGCCTCAGTAGGAAACAATCTCAACAATACAGAACAGAAAAGCCTGGTAGGTCTGAAAAATATATCTTACAGTTTGAGGTCAAAGCCTTTTTGGCTTTGTTTTCCTTCACCGATGTAATGGACAGTGTGTGGTAGCTCAGCATGCTTGTCACTAACTTCTCACCTCCAACATCCCAGTTCATAGCAAGATCAAAGCAGAGGAACACAAAGGACGATTCTATCACATGGATCATGGAGAAAGACCTATTTTTCATCCCCTTTGTATACAACCACCCTTCTGATTACTGGCATTATGTTCAGTTCCTCTTCCCCTTTTTTAAGCCTCTGCAGTATTGATCGGTACAATGGTTACAAAGAAGTTTGTTCAAAAAGGAAACGGACAACAAAAAAGAACTACTGATAATCAGAAGAGGAGTTGTAATAATTACCAACGTTTTGACTGAAACTCAAGTATGTAGCGATACTTGAAGTGTCCATTGATTTCAGAGTGATTGCTAAAAGGTAAACTATCCAACAACACCTAGTCAGCCTCAGGTTCAGCAATGACTGTACAAAACAACCCACCTTAGTCACATAAATAGTAAACTCACAGTGATGCAACCCACTGTAATCCTAATTCTTTCCACTGAGCTATTCAAAAGCACAGTTTCTCTACAAGTCCCATTTGCAGGTAAGAAGCTTTTTCTTCCTCTGCTTTTATTATTCTTGACCCAAACCAAGTAGTTCCTCTGTAACTTAGTCACTCACAGTAATCCAGCTGGGCTCTCCACTGCACTGATGTCACCAACAGCTGAGAGGAGTTACACGATAGAGGTCATTATGTGTTAAGATGGTTCACAGCATCCTTGGAAAGGGGCATATAGTAACAGCCTTACTCAGGTGTCCTGCCTTACTGTTCTTCTGCATCCTCCTTCACCTTCTGCACTCAAACATGTGTCTCCAAGTACATATCTTTTCCAGCTACACCTAATGATTATTTAAAGCTTTATATTCTTCCTTCAACAATCCTAATAATATGTTTTGACAACTTCAACTCCATGACAATTATCCTTTGGGGAATCAAAACATACTATTATTAGCTGAGAATGTAACCTTGCAGAAAGTACAAAACCAGGGTTGTCATCAGGCTGGTTTTTTGTGAAATATCTGATTGAGATCTCAAATAGAGACTAACAGGAGGGACACTGCTGTTCACTGAAGAGGTGTTAGTCACCTGGATAGTGTGCCAGACAGCACCACTGAACACCTGTGGGCTTCTGAATTATCACTGTTATGTCTTCTACCATTGTTTGTTACACAGTTTTCTTAGATTGAGTCAATGGAGGAAGAACAATCTCTCATTACGTGTTTGTACCATGTTTAACACAAGGGGGTTCCATCTTCATGTAAGAATTAACACTATTTACATTAGCAGCTAAACCACTGAAAGAACAGAATCTACTACTTCCTTCATCATCTAGCAAGCTTATTTTACCTTATTCACTGTAAAGTTATGAACATTATCCTATCCATCTCAACAGAAAAATAGGTAAGACTAGTAAAAATCACTGTAAATTAATGGAGGGTTTTAATCTTATTTAACCTTATTGTTCTCCTGACTTTCCACACAATAATAAATTCACAACCACCTATTTTCCATTGAGGTACCTGCATGACAATTTTTCATAAAAAATAATGACAGCTGATTTTTCATTTTAAGTATCTTAGATTCTGAAACAAAACTTTGGAACTTCAATGGGGATTATAATTTTTTTTTACTGGTGAAAAATATCGAAAGATGCAAATTTTAGGTAGATATCAGAATATTGTCACAAGAAGACATTCCTCCTGCTAATCAAAGGCAGAGAGTAATCACAGTGGTTCACAGCACTAGTTTAACTGCTGTTAAATACTGCCATGTAAGAGTAACTCTGACTACACAAATAACCTCATAGACATGATCCACATGCAGGTCACTGAAAATCTAATTGCACTGCATCAAATCTACCAGAAAATCATGAGGGCAATCACCAGATGATCACTGGCCATACCAGGGTATGATAATTTTTTCCAGTGACATCCCCAAGCCATACAGGACATTACCTGTTTTGCTCAATTTCCAGACAAAATAGTTTAACCAATATTAATGCAATTTAGAGTCTAATGCTCCCTCACACGAACGCTTTCTCTCCCCACTTCAACAATCAACAATCTCTTCTTTCCATCTCATTTGAAACAGTGATTTTCTATCAGAGAGGTATAACATACCTGGGGTAATTCCTCAGCACTACCAAAGACTATTTCAGCTTTAGGTCTCCAAGATGCCTAATGAGACAATTCCACATACTGAGAAAAAAAAAAAAAAAAAGCAGGAAAAGTAAAGCCCATTGGGCTGCTGTTAGCTTTGAGTAGACAACAGTGACTACTAAAAAGGAGGCGTGATTTGAATTTTGTATTAGCTTACTTAGAACATTTCAGAGGAAGGGGCTTTGTTCAGAAAACATTCTGGAAAATATTTCACAGCAACCTGTTTTCCTACCTATTCGCCCAAGAAGAAAAACTGCACAAGAAGCCCTGGGAGCACCAGCCTGCCAGCAGAGAGCCAATCCCCCCCATCCTGGGGATTGAAGAATCCTGGCAATTCTTCAGTCCCCAAGAGCTAAAACTCTGAGGAGTTGAAGATGATGATGCTTTCTAAAGCCCCTCTGAGCTCTGAAATAATGAATTATATACAATTTATTTAGGAATGGTCAAAATTTCCCTTCATACATCAATCTATATCCCCCAAGACAAAGTCTTTCACATGGCTTCTCAAAGATTAGAAATCCCAGTATTTGATTAGTTCTACTCTAAATCCATTGTTCTGCAATGTGTTATGGCTCAATACTGATGATATGACACTTCTTAATTAATTTATTCCAAGTTAAAATTAAAAAGTGGCCTATTTTGTCACATTACTCAAAATTTAAGAAAATAGCCAAATGTATTAATGGAACTGTAACTGCCTTTGCAGCGAATCGCAATGTAACTGCACAGGGTGCTTAAATACAACAGTCACACAATCCATTTCAGGGAAAATACATTCAAAGACAGTTTTAAACAGTGACCAATGTGAAGCTTAAATTCCTATCAGACATGTTTCTCTGAATTTCTTCCCTCCCTTGCCTTGTGCTTAGCCCTCAAAATTTTGCTTCAGTTAAAAAACATCAGTGGGAAACAGAACCATATAAACTCATTTCTCTTACATAATAAATTTTAGTCTGGGCTTTTACGCTATCCCCATTTCACAGGATATCAATTCTATTTGGAATAATGTTTATTTAGGTTTGGGATTCTAAAATTATTTTCTTTTTCTTTCTTAAAAGAATTTCAGTATCCTAATTGGCATTTCAAGAGAAAGTTGAAATCTTACCTTTCCTTTTATGTGCATGCTTCACTCTTTGGAACAATACTAAAGCTGAAAAATTGAGGTTTGAAAATAGAAAACAAGCCAGAATATGATCCATCACACTATCTTGTACTGAAAGCAATTTGTTTTTGGATTTGATCTTACTAGTAAATCTTTGAAAAAAACCCTGGCATTGAGCAGTTCTTTCATCTAACAACGTATGATCTTGCAGAAAAGTCTGTGGAATGTTTCAAAGAACTTGTTTAGATATATTTACTTTATTGCTATGCCCATGGGAGAAGAGAGCCTTTTTTCCTGACACAGATTTCTATAATTCAGTCTAAGGCATTGAGGTTCCCTCCTGCAAAATGACAAGCTACTTCTGAAGGTAGCTGGTGTTCTTTGCTCTGACTGGAGTTACCCCCTGCCTTTTAGAAAGATGGTCTTGCTCAACCCCAATCATCTGAATTGGCCATAACTTCTCAGCTGAGGAAATAAATATCTAGTTCTGAATTAAGACTGTAAAATAGTAACATTTTACACGTGGTCATGTAGTTAGAAACATTAACAGGCATGCATTTATATACACATGGCTGTAGAAGTAAAATTTGAACATCACAGTCATGCTGGCAGTGCCTGATTGCTTGCACAGCTGTTGAATGAATGTGATGTTTTGCAGCTAATGTGATGTTCATTTGTTACTTCTTGTGAAACCAATCTCTTTTCCCATAGTACTTTTCTTTTCCTTAAAGTGTATTTATAAATAGCTGTGGTGAAATAATGTATATTGTACAATCATTTGTCTGTGAGTACCTTGACAAAATTCACTTGTGTCCCTTAAGGCAGATTAGATGAACTACCATTTAATGGTATTGATGATGGATGCAGTAAACAGCTTTAGGCCTGGGAATATAATCTATGACTCCTAGAAATTGTTAGTATAGCAAGAAGCTCATTTGCAGCATTTAGACAGCACTAACTATCAGTCTATGCCATGAAAACGGAAGGAAAGAGGTTGTGTTTTAGGATGCAGAACGTTCTGTGAAAAGTAAAAAGGCTATGCCTCTAATCAGAGCATCTCCCTGGTGAGCACTTCAGATCCACTATGGGCAGTGCAAAGGCTTGGATCAATTATCTGGTAATAACATTATAATCCTTGGAGATATGGACAGAAGAACACTTAACAGTGGCAAAACTTCCTTTTCATCACTCTCCTAAAAAAAAAAAAAAATCATCTCCATGTTTTTCTCTCAGTTTAATTCCCCCCAAATCTACTAGGTAAAATTCATCCTTGCGCACAGGCTGATATAAGGCTATTTTACCCCTCATTTCCCATTTAAAGGGCATTCATGAGGAAGCACCCAATGCTAGCCCATTCATTTTTAGCTGGGACTGGCAAAAAGAGGTGTTTTAAAGGGCATCTAAACCTTGAATTATCTACTCACCAGAGATGGAGGAGGAGGATTACGTACTTCAGCCAAAATACAAAAGCATTGATTCCCTAATTTGGAAAACATTGAATTCAACTGATCATCATTCAGTCCTCAGATCTGTTCATGCACTGGCTTCTCTGCGGAAACCAGCTGCAAAGGCACATATTTCAGTAGGCAAGTTTTTGTAAGGTGGACAGTCCATACAGAACTACAACACAAATCTTAAAGCCTACAAAACTGCTAGTAAATAAAAGGCAAATAAGGCTAAAACATGTAAACTCACTATCACACCAAATGAATAAGATCTTCAAGAAGAAGGACCAGACAACTGATTCCTATGGTGAATTTAAAGATACTGTCCTTGTTCCTTGCATGAAGACTAACTTGTACTGTAAATGGTAAAATTCCTGTGATAAATGACCAGTAAACTCAAAATATTTCCTTTGTGAAAATAGAAGAAAAACAGCAAACTTCATACACAGGTTTGATTAACAAGGGGATTGGCTGCTTTCCAGCTGTTTATCATATTTCCCTTCCCTTGATAAAAGCAGAGTATGACACTTTCTCCCTTTCATGGATCTCTGTCTCCATTCATCCAGCACCACTCTTGGCTCTCAAACAACATAAGCTTTTCTAGAACTGCAACTGAATTTTGTTGTAAAAGCAATCAGGACGCCAATGAGACCTTGGGAAGAAACTTAGTTCATTAACTCCTTTAACAATTATAACTTTTTTGTAGAGCTACATGATTACCTCTTTGCCTGCAGTAACGAGGTTAGCGCCCTCGGTGCTGAATCCCTGGGCCCCAGCCTCAACAGAGAGCTGACGTGCCTGTATAATGCAGGCATCTTTCCTTACACAAGAAGGGTTTTGTACTCTGTTTGATATTTGATTTCTGTAACAGCCCGTGGAAGGACCTTTAAAAGCAAAATCCAGGCTGGGAGTTTTCTATAACGACTACCACAGTATTAATTTTATTTCTAAAAAATATTCTATATTAAAAATAAAAAAATTGCATTTAAAAATTTTATAGATATGCATTTCCTCCCCCCCACCCCCTTCAATTTTTCCATGCAGGAGCTCTTATAGTCTTCAGCACAGATTTTTTTTTTTTTTTTTTCAATACAGCATAATGTTCTTTACCACTTCCCTCTTCCAATGACAGGTCATTTTGAACGCTTGCCCATCCTTGCCTGTATCTGATGCTTGTGACACTAGACACACACATTTTAACAGAATTTCTAGAAGGGATGTTTGAAAGAAAGGGTAATCTGACAGAAAGAAAATGTTACTAGAAATCTTTCAAAGTACTCCTGAAAATCTGTTGTGTAGCCACACCAAATCTAAGCATACTGTTACAGCTCCCAGTAAAAATGAAAAACAGAAGAGAAAAAATGAGAAATCATTTGAGGGGGAAGTTTACAGAAGCCTGGAAGATCATATAACATTTATCTAAGAAAGTAATCACATTCTCTGTTATTAAATATGTTATTGGACATCATGGAAAATAGTTTACAGTAAAAATATTTTGAAATAACAAATAAGCTATTTGGTTTCTCTTCATATATATTTTAATGTTAAGAAAATGAAAGGAATAGAGCAATTTCAATGGATAATGTGCGAAGGAAAATAAGTTGTTAGCTGGATTTTCAAAATGTCACTGAATCAAAAAAGTATTAAACATAAAATAATTTTTATTACTGTTACCAACAACTTTTACTATGAAGGAACAGGGAAATTATAGCTTTTTTTTTCTTTTTTAGCTGAGATTAATATGTTGTCCTGTGTGGGCTGGAATACAGTGCCTGTCTGATAGCGTAAAGTAAAACTGAACAGCTGATAAGGATGATGATGAAATAAGTATAATGGATTTTATGCAGGTGTGGGAGGAATTTAGGAAAGAAAATTGTCCAAATTAGGTTTGTGTCAGTCAGTGAAATTTATATTCTTCTTCTTGCAAAAGGTGTCTATCATCTTTAAAATCCAGAGGGGATCAAGGCTTTATACTCCACAGTGGCATCTGTGCCTGAAACAGCACAGTCCTCTTTAGAGCCGTGCTAGATTATTAGTTTAATGTTTAAACAGACTCAGAAAGAAGAAAAAAAGATAAAAAGGAACAGCAACAAAACAACTGCTTTGTATAGCATCTTCAGTTTACCACTGGTGGTCTCCCATGTAAGAACTGACTGAACTTAGCTTCAATAATTAACTCATATTTATTATTCAGAATTATATGAAAACTCCAACCCATCAGAAGAATTATATTGCCTTTTCCATATTAAAAAAAACCCCAAACCAATGCTTTGAAACTTTCCCTATCGGTGCAGGCCAATTTTAATATTCTATATTGTTTCGGAATTTCTACTTTTCCCTCCCTTTAAAAAATTATGACATTTTTTGGTTTTGACATATTGCTCAGTACTTAATGAGAATCTCACCAGAAAATAAATCCATAGTTGTTTTCATGACAGCAAATTACATGCCAAAGTGTGACATTTAAATGTTGAATTTTAATGGCTTGTCAGCAGAAGTGAAATGCATTTAAAAAAATTAATACGTGAGAGAACAATGTGTCTGTCTATAAAATAATTCTGTTCATAGTAGACAGGAATGGTAAATACAGTGTCAAATATATTCTATTTCTCAAAGCACATCTTCATTTAGTAAGAAAGGAGCTATAGGAATAGGGGTTAAATTCTCCTCTCCCACTGGCACAGCGGATCTCAGCTGCAGTCATACCGGTCGGGGAAACTCCTGCCACTACCAATTTCCTAGCAGGTTTCCACGTGCAGGACAATTTTACAAAGGCAATAAAAGGTAAACTGGGCAGCTTGGGGAGAGGAGGGAGTGCTCACCACCTCTTAGAAGCCCTCAGTCATGACTGCCACACACTTGCTACCTCTTTTTTCTTGCAATGTAGGTAGTAATGACTAATTTTCAAAGACTAAAATCATGAAATGATTGACCAAAAATATTTTGATCACATTTAATCACATGCAAGCATTTCCTCTTTGCTGTTTATCTTAAACACTTCTATCAATAAATTTTTCACTTACTACCATTTACGTTAACATTTGTGTTATGTAAAATGTTGATATTTAAGTTAAAAATGCCAGTAAGAATTCCCTTTTCCTCACGCAATTGCAATGATATAAATAATTATTCTATTTTAGTGCTCTTGCTTAAATATAAGGTGCCTTAGGATCTTTGGATTATTTAATAATGGGCTATAAAGGAGGTGTGACAGGTGGTATGAATATATTCACAAGCTAATAAATATCCTCAGATTAAGCAAAATCAGAGAATATTGTGAAGAATTAGGTTCTTGGCAATGTGTGGGAATACAAGAAAACAGAAAGTTAACTGCTGAAAATGCAAATGTGTAGACATTGGACAGAATAATCTATGTCTACACATTCCTGGGAACCAACTTAATTCTCTTCTTGGGGGGGGTGGGGAGGAATAGATGGAAAACTTCTCAGTGTGCAACTGTGGACAATTTAAAAAAAACCCAAAACAAACAAACAAAACAAAACAAAAAACCCCACACCAAAAAAAACCACAAAGGAGAAGCACAGAAAAGGTGTTACTAGTCCTAAAACATTAAACATGAAAGTGTCTGAACGGCCTCACTAAAATACTCCGAGCAGTTTTGCACTGCTTATCTTAAAACAAAGGTAGAAGACACTCAACACCAGACAATGAAAATGATCAACAGAAAGCATCTTTATGGAGAATGACTGGAATGGCTCTTCTTAGCCTGGGGTAGAGGAGGGAATAAGAGGAAATGTTACAGAAGGGTACCAGTTCCAAAGAGAAGTAAACTGTTTCAGAATGTAAGCATATGAACATATATTTACCAGCATATTTTGCAAGTTACTCTTCAAGCAAGAATAAAGACTAATGAAGCCTTTATTCCTTCAGGTACATGTCCCAATTCCACAGAAATAGCAATTCCCTTCAAGTATTCTCTGTTCCTTTCCTCTGCAATTCTGTCCCTTTCTTCTTATGTCACCACAGCTCCTCCCCCAGAATCTCTATTTCTCATCTTTATTTACTCCTCTCATTCTTCTAAACGTTCGTTCTCTTTCAGGTACCACCTTTCATCCTGTGGTTGGTTTGAAAGTATCTGTGCTTCGCCCAGCCAAACATGTCACCCAACACATTGGGAGCTCACAGATACTGAACATATGTGAGACCTTGCCTTTCAGTCAAATTGGTTAAGTCGAAAAATGAGGGAAGGACTGAGATGAACTAATGCAACGGGCAGGCAATGTCCACCCTTACTATGTTAAAAATAAATAAATAATTGAGAGGGACTCAATGATACCTGACTTCAAAAGATCCCAGTAGAAAAATAAACATTAGGTATTTGTTTGAGTAAATACAAAGATAACCTAAGCTATATCAGAGAGGACCAACAGACTTTGTAATGTAGGAGAGAGCTACCCTGCAGCACTGCTAGGGAAAGGAGGGGGAAACAGGAGTGGGGAAATGTCCAAATTAAAGAATCTACAGAACACCTCCAGTGTCATCTTCACATATCTTGTCCTGGTACTACCAGAAATAAGATACTGACTTAGGTGAGCCAAAAAGGAAGAGGAATTTTCCCACATTCCTGGACAATCAAAGCACACATTTATATTAGCCAGGACATTTCTTGATCCTTTTGCAATTGCATTATTATTGCATGTAGAGAAACCATTTTTTCGAACACTTATACAGAGTCATCCTTTCTCCTGCAGAAAGCCTCATGTGATTGCTAACAGACTGTCTGTCAGCATTAGAGACTAAAATCTCACCCACAAAACAATGAGTGCATGGGAAACAGCAAAGCACAATTTCTTAATTGCTTGAAAATATGTATCCATTTAGGGGCACATCGGTTCAGCTCCTGTGCCTGCTCAATGTCTGCTTTTTATTCTTTAGAAGAACGGCTGACACATCAGAAACTTCTTTTTTTTCCAAGTATATCACCTATTACAAAAATCATATTACCTCTACCTTCAAAGCATATATCACTCAAACCGATATCAACTTTAACTTCCTTCCTACTACCCAAATCATATGATAGTAAGTGACTTCAGATCACCTGCAGTAAAACTAAGCTGGTTAGTCTAGAAATGAGACATTCATTCTCTACCATTATCACTCTAAAATATTTATTCTTCTGATAGATGTTACCTTGACACTCACCCTTATGAGGATGATAAATTTTATTTAGTTCAAGGTGTTATTTTTAAAGGAGATTGGGCACTAAGCTGTCTTATTCTTCATATTTTGTCATTGCTATTTGTGGGTGAGATGCTAAAGTTTTATACTCAGAAGACTACCTAACTATCTCCCTGAAGGACTACGGGTTTCACTTCCACTACTGGCCTTGAAAAGCCAGCTAAAAAATGTGGAACTAAGATTACATCCATTGCGTGGCAATGAAATGAAATGCCTTTAATCAGTCAAGCTTCTTTAGAACAGATGAAATTAGATTTAAATTAGGTTTAGGATTTGCAGTTAAAAATATTTTGCTCTGTCAATCAAGCCTCAGCCAATTAGTTAGCAACACATACATTCTCTTTCTAAAAAATATGTGCAAACATGTTACAAAACTAGGCAAACCAAAACTCTTCTTTATACTGCCAGTTTTCTAAATGAAAAGAAGACTTTAAAAATCATTCTGAATATCTATGTGCTGAATACTGAGAAATACTCAGACTGGAGACCATGTGCTACAAGTCATAAAGTACACAAGTCACTGGTAACGCCTGTTATTTAACGAGTACAACTATTGGGGTGAATTGTTGAAAGCAACGTTGTCTAATTAAGCAGCAGCAACCTGACAGAAATGTCTCCTCTACTGCTTCAGTCTCAAACATTTAGAGAACCTCCCGTTGAACAGTAACATAAATACAGGCAGTTCAGCGGCGAGGATGAAGGGTTGTCAATATAGTGACATTAGCGTGCAGTTTTGATTTCCTCCAACTAAACATTATTAAATACTTAGTTTAATATACTGCAACAATTTTACTGCTGTAAGTGGTAATATCAAAATATTGGGTGAATGGAAACCATAACAGAAGAGTAATGAGACTGCAGTATTGAATTTTCACCATTAAAATCCCCTGATAAATTCTCGGTTTTCTCCCAGACTTTCAATGGATGGAAAAATCAGCCTTAAACCCCAGGTATCATCTACCAATTTCCTTTCACCAATCTTTGGAAAGTACAGAAGTGACTGAACTGGGAAAAATGCCTTTGTAGGTATCAGACTTGAAGTATCTAATAGTCTTGCCTAAAAACGTATGTTCAAGTCTAGACAGATTAAATTCTTCATGCAAAAATATATCGCCTTTTCCTCACAGCTGTAGGTCTCCCACCGTAGCAAAATTACAGCCTATGTTCTGACCCATATTGTTTCATATTTTCCTTCTGCTGCACTGGTGGTTTTTAAGGGTCCATCTGTTGTCTCTTAATTTGTAGGTTCTCCAGAAGCTGTCTGTATTAATTCTATACTGTAGTAACTAAAACAAAGTCTGCGCGAAGAGCTTCTAAGCACTATGATAATACTGTAGAGGTTGGTTAAAAGTATCACAATTCTACATTCTGGATTTTTTTTACTGAATTTGTGCTCATAGTTTAAAAAGATCTGCCTAATACACATGTTCACAAGAAAAGTCTGCTTCACTTCTCAGAATTGTGTTCACCAGAGAAATGGAAGTACTATAAAGATCTAGATACTGAGTAAGTAATTATCTTTAATTTTATCCTTCAAGATAAAATGCATTGAAAAACTGCTATTTTTAGGAGGAAGCCAACTTCAATCTAAATCAGTAAGACCGCATCACGTATTACTGTCTTGAACTCAGAGACCATATATTTGACAGCAGGCAGCTTTTTATACATTTTTGTCACTAATTTTTATATGGTTTTTTTACATACCCTTCACTTTCTTCTTTCTTTTTATATTTAACACATAAAAGAATATTCTGTTTCATGCAGGGGAAGAAAATACCCTTACTGTAACAATAGATATAATTACCCTGTTATCCTACATTTTGGTATTTATATTCCTTTCCATAATTAATTCGGGTAACCTTTTTACCACATAACGGCCCTTACATCAAAGTGGAAGCAAGAGGCCTTACTGATTTGTTTTAAAATCAGATCTTGTTTCCCAGTTGGTGAAGCTAAAGAATAGAGTAACAGCTCTTCATCCCATTTTGGAAGGTGTTTTGACCTGCATGTTATTGCCAATACTGCACAAGTGACAAAAATAGTAGCAATATCTTTTTATTGATACTGTATACGCTTTATCCCCCAATGTTAAATTTACAATTTTCCCTAGAGGACTGATCACATTCACATCCCCATCATTACAGCTGTGTGAGGACCGCTCTTTAGAGCCAATATCAATCACACCATATAGTGTCCTGAAAAGCAGATAGTGCAAACAGGTCACCTTACCCTCTGACCTGGAGAATTAGCATTTAATTACAAACACAGGCTCCACCTCCTTTGGGTTCAATTGTGCAATAGAACAAAAGAGGTTATAAATATGCAGAATCTATCAGTTTTTGCTACTCTGTGCTTTCCCCTCACACCCCTCCAATTCTTCTAATACTAATTCTTTTAACAATACAGATTTTACTTCTCTCCTGAAGATGTTTCTCCTCTAGCTTTTTATCCAACAGCAGTGGAGCACTGGGTCCCCTGTAAATGCCTTTCTAAAGTCAGTTCTGGTCTATAATGCACAAGGCAAACAACTATCAAAGCAGCTTTCTCCACCTCTGTCCCACTATACTAAAACCAGCTTGGTGAGAATGGAAGGCTTAGACTTCATATAATCCTAGCAAGCACACAACAAAAAACCTAAACTCAAAGAACAGTAAAGGATTCAAATCCTTTTGTTGCTCCTGATTTCCTCTAAAATCTCAGCTAATCACTAAGGTCAATGTCCAAAATCATATTTAAGTATCTTATATAGGTAGGAGACTTGCCACTGAAATCATTGGAAATACAAACATTTACATATCTCTGTGAACCTGACCCTTTAGTCCTTCCATGTTCCATCTGTAAACTGAGGATAACATTAATTCTTTATCTACCAGAGCTAGTGAACACCAAAACAGAAAATTAAAAGGTGCTTAGATCTCACTGAAATAAAATAAAAAACCCAAACCAACCAAACAAAAAAACCACACACCAAAAAAACCCCCAAACAACAACCAACAAAAAACCAAACTCAAACATGTTAAATGGGACAAAAGCCTTAAAATCAGAGGGTTGGTGGAGAGAAACATAGATGGACTCAGTGATGTGTTAGTGTAAACTTTTTCAGATACGAAGAAAGGACTCTAACTTCAATAGTGCATTTATGTTATTGAGGCTTTTCGGGAATATGCTGCCCTGATTCCCCCAACAGAGACAGGCTTTATATGATACAGCAGATGCTGAACCTTTTAAGTCTTTGACAGTTATGCGGTTTTATATAAATTGTAACATTAAGCCCAACCACTGGTTCATGTTGATGCTACCTCATTCAGATGAACCTGCTTCTTCAATGGAAGCACAGAAGCAAAATAGTGAAACTAATTCAGTTTCACATTATTTTCCTGCAACATGTTTTCAAGGGACCCTGGGACATTTCTGGGGTCTCTGAAAATAAGGGAGAGAGACCCTTAATACTCCTTTTTCACCCAAAGAGATACCCTGGGTCTTCCATCAAGATGCACATGGTCTGCTGTGGTCAGCACGTGAATGGCTGTCACCTTCTGTATCATTCCTCCTAGCAGAGCTGAGGCAGAGTGTGCCAGCAGCAAGTCCTGTTCCTCAGGGAGCTCAGCTTCTTCAGTAATTCATTGGGCAAAACTCTGATGGAAATACTTCTAGAAGAGCACCTGTTACAATTCATGTTTATGTCCCTCTACAAGTAGCCAGCTTTCTAGAGAGTCAGTGGAAAATGTAAAAGTGTCTTTAAGAAGGATCTTGCCCAAAACAACACTCCGAAGCAAGGATCATAAACAGAATAGAGGTAAGGAAGACAGAGCAAGCCCAGATCCTGCTAAACTGTTTTGGCTCAAGATCTAGAGTACCTTGGCACGCTGCTTCTGGCAGGATCATGACACTGCTTTTCTGGTAATATTAGACTTCCAACAAAATTTTTCCTACGTGCCAGCCTTGACACTGCTTCTATATAGAAAAAAAACCCCAAAACACCAAAACTACCCAATATAGAAATAGTAAACCATACTTTTTTTCCACAGAACCATAGAATGGTTCGGGTTGAAGGGACCTTAAAGATCATCTAAAGATCATTTCCCTATTGTAATTAAAATTCACTACAGAACACTAAAAATGAAACCTGATCCAAATGGGAGATGGGGCCAACAGCAGTGTTACAATGCAGCCAGAATTTGATACTAATTAACAGCAATAGAAGAAATTAAGGGGTAAGTGGACCTATCAGATTATCTACTAAGTATACCGTCCCTGACGAAACAGTTTGTCTAACAGTCAAATGATGTATCATATGGCATCATCACTCTGAATCCCAAAGCTGTCCATCTTTAGAGGCTGTAGCATTTCTTAGTGAAAAATAAGCCAATGCACAGATTTCAAGGCAGATGGAACGCAGCTTCCATGAACTCAGTTTGCAAAAGATTAAGTGGCAAATGATTGGGTCCTTTCCACAGCTGGATCACAGTTAATCTTTGCGTGCCAAAACAGGATTTGAAATGGATCCATGACAGATTCTTTTTTGCTCTTAAATTTTCCTGTACTTTCCCACAATGTCATCATTTCAGTGAGATCAGTCCATCTGTTTCACTACCCAAACCAGAAGGTGCTGATGTTTTCCTTTTCCATTAAAAGCACAAACACATGATGTATGAAAAATTCACAGTGAGAATAAGTAGTGATCCAGCCAATGTAAAAAAAAAAAAAAAAAAAAAAACCACAACCAGAAGATATCGTAGAATTGTCTGTGTGATAGCATGAAAAGTGAGGACAGGACAGTGGCCTAATGGCCTGCTATTGTGAAAACCTAAAGCAAGCCATCTATGAAATGTGTCTCTGGGGGATTGACCCTGTCTGGAGACCAGGTGCCCACTAAAGCTGCTCTGTCACTCCCTTCCTCAGCAGGGCAGGAGAGAGAAAAATCAAATGAGAAGCTCCTGGATTGAGATAAGGTCAGGGAGAGATCATTCAGCAATTACTGTCATGGCAAAACAAACACAACTTGGGAAAATAATTAATGTAATTTATCACCAATCAAATCAGAGCAAAAGAGAACTAAAACCAAATATTAAAACACCTTCTCTCCACCCTTCCCTTCTTCCCAGGCTCAAATTCACTCATGCTTTTCTCTACCTTCTTCCCCCAAGCAGCATAGGAGGACAGGGAATGGGGATTGTGGTCAGTTCATGACACATCGTCACTCAGGATGAGGACTCCTCACACTCTGCCCGTGCTCCAACGTGGGGTCCCCCCATGGGGTGCCACCTTTCAGGAGCAGCCTGCTCCAGCCTGAGTCCCCCCGCGGTCACAAGTCTTGCCCATAATCCTGCTCCAGCCTGGGCTCCTCTCTCCACGGGGCCACAGCTCCTGCCAGGAGCCTGCTCCAGCCTGGGCTGCCCACAGGGTCATAGCCTCCTTTGGGCATCTCCCTGCTCTGGGGTGGGGTCCTCCCTGGGCTGCAGGTGGGTCTGTGCCCCCCTGTGACCCTCCATGGCTGCAGGGCACAGCCGGCCTCACCATGGGCTGCACCACAGGCTGCCAGGGAATCTCTGCTCCGGCACCAGGAGCATTTCCTGCCTCTCCTCCACTGACCTGTAGAAGGTCTGCAGGGCTGTTCCTCTCACCCTCAAGTTTTCTTCTTCATTTTTTTTTTCTCTTCTTAAACACATTATCCCAGAGGCACTACCACTGTTGCTGATGGGCTTGGCCAGCGGTTGGTCTGTCTTGGAGCTGGCTGTGTTGACTCTATCAGACATAGGGGAAACTTTCAGCAGCTTCTCACAAAATCCACTCCTGCAGCCCCTTTGCTACCAAAACCTTGTCCTACAAACCCAATACAGTATCACTAGTGTGTGTAACACTTACAATCCTAACATCAGTTAACTTCATTTATTAAGAAAACCAACCTTTATTCCTGATCAGCTAAAAAAATTTAGGATAAAAATACTAGATCCAGTTTTCATTTATGCCATACTGCAGTAATTAGAATTAAGAAGAAAGTGTCCTCTGGTGAAGTGGGCAGGGGAGTGGCATGCTTTCCCTGGACTCTAGCACCTGTGTAATGTTTGTCCTCGGAGATGCAGAACTTTTTACAACTATAGCTGTACATCAGAATAACTCAGGCTCATTTGGGGGATGCCAAGGGGTGTTCACAAAGAGCTTTAGAAGCCCTGGCCAAAAAAAGAAACAGTTAACTATTGTAAAAGTTATTTTAATAGAAACCAGCACAGGTATCCCAGGATCATGCCATATCATTTTCTTGAGAGAACTCAAGAGTCATTATGAATAATAAGGATTTTTTGCTTAAGGAAAGGCAATATTTGCAAAAAAATTCTTCTAATATTCATAGACTGAATTTCAGAGAGAGACCAAATATCACTGATGTACAAAGCACTTTTAAGGGAACATTATCGATGCTGACTAGCTGCAATTATTGCTCATCTTTCCTCCTACTGCACACCATCAGTTACGGCTTCATTGCTTTAATATTGGTATTTTAGTTGCTTCTGCGTAATACAAGTAACTTTTCCTTAGTCCCATACAAGAATGGTGAGGTGCCTAAACCAGCGAGTGTCAGAAGCCGTACAAGAGAAAAGTTGATCTTATACTTGCCCTGTATCTTACACTCCTTACCTAAATACCCACATTCAGTCAGTGTCGGAGGAGCATGTTCAACTAGATGAATCATCTGAGTCAGCTAATACTGCACTTCATCATTTACCAACCCCGAGCAATAGCTTTTTACACCTATCCAGACTTGCTGGCTGGCCAAACCAGACAATTGTTTCCGGATTTCTTCTTTCAGTCTGCATAAATATGTTAGAAGACCTGGTGGCTTAAAGGGGAGGGCAGGAATAGATGTAAAAATTCAAAAAAGGTATTTTTCTGTCACAGGATAGTAACAATAAAAGCTCATTTCAGACAAAGCTCAGCTGTAACTGAAAAAAACAGCCACATGATGGGACTGTGCTTTTTGCATCTTGCAGGTATCTTTTGATGAAGTATTCACCCTGCTTTGCCAGTACATAAAAACGAGCTGGATTCTATTCTGCGCTCCATGTGAAGTATGGAAGAAAACAGAAATGACTCATGTGAGCAGCTCAAAGACTGTCTTTGCATAGCCCTACTGCAGGTCAAGTTCCCAGTGCTCAGTAATAGAAACACTGGATGTAACGTGGACAACTGCAAGAAATAGCCCAAGTCCCAGTGGCCCTTCATCTTTAACTTGTAAATAAAGCAAATAGAGATTAATAAAAATGATTACTGAGGTTGATAATGTAATTTTCAGAATTCTAAAGCTATGACTTACAAAATAATTACTGGCCCAAAGAGGCATGTAACCTTAAGTGGTGTTGTCTAAGACCAGTTCTGACGAACGAACACACATACCTCACTTGCTGTATGAGGTCCAACAGTAAAATCAATAAAAATTAGCTTCCCTCCAAAACCACAGCCTATAAACATATGCGCACTCTTCAGTGACTGACATTTTATTGCCTAGCTAACTCAATGAAAGAAAACTGAGCTATTCTGCAGCCTGGAGACGAAGGATCCATTTTAATTTCATCTAAAATTCCTTAAATCTCTTATTTACAGGAGCTGTAGTATTCACTTTACAAATCTTAAAGAATGTAAGCATCACTTGTGCAACAACAGACTATGACTAATATGAGAGCTAAACCTAGAAATAATGAACTTAAATCCATTAATTGGACTCCAAGCAAAGCAGGCAAGGAGACTGATTGTTGATTATTCTATATATAACTGTGATTCAACTCCAGATCAATAGTTTTTCTTTCAAAAGTTGACACAGGCACCTGATGAATCCTCCAAAAATGGAAAAAGTACACGGAAAAAGTAAGATTCATTATTCTAAGCATTAAGTAATATAGCAAGCACCATGAAGAAGAAAATTCTAAGCCCACACTACCATTTATAACAGGGATAACAGCCTCAGGACATTTTCTCCCATCTCAGGATTGGTGGCAGACACAATTCTGAAGGTTCCAGTACTTTATTTAAATTCTCTTTTGTGGGATTCAACGTCCTGCAGTGCAAAAATCAATATGCATGCTCTGCCTGCTGCTCACTCTTTATTGCCCTGCTAAAGTTGCTGTGTCTATACAGGGTGATGTTGGATATCTTGGAAACTCTTACAAAAGGTTATAAATGCTTTGACTCTTACAGAAGGTTTAACCTGGCTTTCTGACATCATACTCGATTTTCACACCTAGAATTACCTGTAAAAGCAGCTCACCAACTCACCTAAATACAATGTCAGAGAACATACTAATCAGCTAATCAGACCTTCTGTAGATACATTTGTGAAATTATTCATGCAGGTGGAAAACGTAAAAGCGAAATCAAGTAAAAAAATCTTTAAAAATAAATAATATCAGTGAGAATTAATAAAGCTATTAAACTTATATCTTGTTCTTATTGCAAACACTCTCTATGCCATTAGTCATTGGTAGCAGAGTAACAAAAATCATACTGATTTAATAATATGCTGATTCACAGAATGAATACTCTTACACTTTTGGAAGAAGTTTGACTTTAAAGGAAGAGCTTGTTGGCCAATTGCTCAGTCATCCATGTGGGAAACAGAGACTATTAATTCTTGCCCTTTGACCTCTCAAGCGCTGTATGGTTATACTGTTGTAAAACTCTATCCAGATGTGCTAGTTTCAGGCAGGAAGGAGTTAATTTTCTCCACAGTGCTGTTGGCTGGCCCAGAGCAACTGAGGGGGTGTTTCATTCCATGGTACGTCAGGCTCAGGGCATATGTGCAGAAAGTGGGGTGGGGGAATTGTTAAGGCTGTGGGGCCAGTTTGATTGTTAGTGCACTGTGGGGTTGGCTGGCTTTTTCCCCATTGGGTTGTCACTCTGCAGCTCTGACTCACTGATCAGGACCTGGCTGTGTCTCAGTCAATGGGTGGTGAGCAATTGTATCATCTGTACTATTTTCTATTATTTTAATTACTTATTAGTGGTAGTATTGCTAGTATTAGTAACATCACTATAATATTCAGTTATATTAAATTATTAAATAGTTTTTATCTCAACTCTCTGAGCTTCCTTGTCTTTTTCTCTGACTCTCCTGGTGCACTGGGTGAGCGGAGGGGAAGTAAGTGAGAGGATGTGTGGTACTTTATTGCTAGATAAGATTAAACCATAACACCAGAAAAGCTAGTTCACCCAAGTCTTTCAGTGTGCCAGCACAAATTCTCCAGAAAATAAGTACATTCAGACTTTTTTCAGGCATGCTTAGATTTCACAGCTCTAGACTTGTATTAGTAGGCATTTTTTGTTGAAATCTTTTTGAATACTTGAAAAATAAAAATTAAAATAAAGAGAAACATATCAAAATATTCCTGTATGACAACACAGAGAAAATTAATGCAATTTCCTGCTCAACATCACTGTGCTGGTTTTGGCTGGGGTAAATTTTCTTCACCGTAGCTGGTATGGAGCTGTGTTTTGGATTTCTGCTGAAAACAGTGTTGATACAGGGACATTTCAGCTATTGCTGAGCAGTGCTTACACAGGGTCAAGGCCTTTTCTGCTCCTCATACCACCCACCCAGCAAGTAGGCTGGGGGTGCACAAGAAGTTGGGAAGGGCACAGCTGGGACAGCTTTTCCTTTTAATTAATATCTTTATTATTATTGTATATCTAGTACTGAACTGTTCTTATCTCAACCCACGATTTTTCTCACCTCCACCCTTCCAATTCTGTTTCCCCCATCCTGCTTGGGGGGTGGAGTGAATGAGTGGCTGTGTGGTGCTTAGTTTCTGGCTGGGATTAAATCACAATAATGACCCACCATCAGCTGCAACTTGCTCAGGAAAACAGCAGGGTGGTGAAAGGTTCTAAAATGGCAGATTTTATTATAAAAATGGATGCTTTCAGTAACATTAGCAAAGTGTGACTAACATAGAAACAGACATGGGTGGTTTATTTTGAAATTACTGAAATTGTATCAAATAAGAACATTCCAAACCTACTTTCTTTGTAAGAGTTTGACTAGTCCAACAGATCTGTTACCACAGCATCCGTGAAATTTATAAGGATACAATAGCTTTTTTTCCGTCCCAGAAAAGATCCAAGTCAATCTACTGAATAGTTTTAAAGCATCGTTTTAAGGAAAACAGAAAATAATACTATGTGATATGGAGTCACTAGAAAATAAAAGACATGTAAACCAGTTTATCTTTTCCCTAGTTTAAAGAAAAGTGAAAAACTATAAAACAACAAAAAAATTAAGATCACAAGAGTATTCTCAAGGCTAACGTTCATGCGATCAGTTGTCAGGAAAGGGCCTGTAGTATGACTAAAGTTCAAGATAAATCCAGGATCTATTCTAGCATCAGTTGCACAAAAAAAGTTTATGCCAAAGTAACACAACAGGATTAGAAATTGCCTGAGCACCTGCTATTAAACAAAGGTCAGAATTTAAGCACTGATTAGTTTATGCTGCTACACAGATAACTGATGAGTACCCAGAGGATTTCAGAAAAATAAGTAAAATGTTGCAAGTGTAGGGGCCAGGGCAAAGTTGTTTTTTTTCAGTGAGCCTGGCACTGGGAATTTGAAATTGTTTCTCGGGTTCTGTTCATTCTGTGTAAGACTATTAAAGCTGTACCAGAAGCTACGTATCCTTAAGGTACAACTTAATTCCACTGAACACCTCTCCGCAGAGCTTGGAACACAGCTGAACTTAAATACTGCATGCAGTTGAAACATAAAGGACAAAATTTATGTGACTAAACAAAACAGCAGAGGTAATCAGCCATGGACTCCCTAGTCAATGGAGAGCTAAGCAATATGGCCAGTGAAATTTAGGGTATGATTCACTTCATCCTACAGTTGTCTAAAATTACACAGATGAATCACACCCTAAAAGCACCTATTTCTCTGTTTATAAAGACAGCCACAGCAGACGGAGACTGTAGATTCAGAGCCATGTGAGATGGATGCTGTCCACACTACCAGGGCACACATTTTCATTTCAGCAATAAGAGAGTCAACCATGTGTGGCAGAGTGTTTGAAGCACCATCTTGGGACTCACTGTCATTAAGAATGGGCTAGGCAGTGTGCTGGTTTTGGCTGGTGTGCAGTTAATTTTCTTCACAGTAACTGTATGGGACTGTGTTTTGGATTTCTGCTGGAAACAGTGTGAATAATACAGCGATGTGTTAGCTATTGCTGAGCAGTACTTACACAGAGTCAAGGACTTTTCTGCTCCTCACACAACCCCTCCAGCAAGTAGGATGGGGATGCACAAGAGTTTGGGAGGGGACACAGCTGGGACAGCTGACCCCAACTGACCAAAGGGATGTCCCATAACATACAACATCACGCTCAGCATATAAAGCTGACGGAAGAAGAAGGAAGGTGGGGAGGAGGGTAGGCGTGGCATTCAGACTGATGGCGTTTGTCTTCCCAAGTAACTGTTACCTGTGATGGTGCCCAGCTTTCCTGGAGATGGCTGAACAGCTGCCTGTGATGGGAAGCAGTGAATTAACTCCTTGTTTTGCTTTGCTTCTGTGAGTGGCTTTTTCTTTATCTATTAGATTTACCCTTCTGATTCTCTGCCCCATCCTGCTGTGGTGGGACTGAGTGAGTGGCTGCGTGGTGCTTAGTTGCTGGCTGGGGTTAAACCACAACAGAGGGAAGCAAGGAATTTGGAAGACTAAGAATTTTGCAAATCTGCAACCCTGGAAACATTTTTTAGAGTTGAGATGGACCCCTATAGAGCAAATTTAAGCTTACTATCAAAAGAGTTGTTAAGAGCACTTGAAATAACATCTCAGTCCAGATAATCAGTCCTAATATGGTGGCTTTCTACGATGGGGTCATGACCTTGGGGGATATAGGACGGGCAACTGATTTCATCCACT
>NW_010239335.1:97292-117611 GCF_000690775.1 Eurypyga helias
ACCCAACCGTATCCTGGGTTGTATCAGAAGAGTGGCCAGCAGGGCGAGGGAGGCCACCTCACCTCTGCTCCCGCTCTGCTTGTCTCTTGTGAGACCCCACCTGGAGTGCTGCATCCAGCTGTGGAACCCACAACATAAGAAGGGTATTGACCGCTTGGAGCGAGTCCAGAGGAGGCCACGAAGATGCTCAGAGGGCTGGAGCACCTCTGCTATGGGAACAGGCTGAGAGAGTTGGGCTTGTTCAGCCTGGAGAAGAGAAGGCTCCGGGGCCCGCTCTGCTTGTCTCTTGTGAGACCCCACCTGGAGTGCTGCATCCAGCTGTGGAACCCACAACATAAGAAGGGTATTGACCGCTTGGAGCGAGTCCAGAGGAGGCCACGAAGATGCTCAGAGGGCTGGAGCACCTCTGCTATGGGAACAGGCTGAGAGAGTTGGGCTTGTTCAGCCTGGAGAAGAGAAGGCTCCGGGGAGACCTTATAGCACCTTCCAGTACCTGAAGGGGCTACAAGGAAGCTGGGGGGGACTTTTTACAAGGGCCTGTAGTGACAGGACAAGGGGTAACAGGTTTAAATTGAAAGTGGGGAGGTTTAGATTAGATATCAGGAAGAAATTCTTCACGGAGAGGGAGGTGAAGTACTGGAATGGGTTGCCCAGAGAAGCTGTGGATGCCCCATCCCTGGATGTCTTCAAGGCCAGGCTGAATGAGGCTTTGAGCAACCTGGTCTAGTGGAAGGTGTCCCTGCCCATGGCAGGGGGGTTGGAATTAGATGATCTTTAAGGTCCCTTCCAACCCAAACCATTCTATGATTCTATAATATGTGCTGGCATTACCAGAATGTGGATCACCTGCCTCAGGTACACCTTGAGCCAAGTGGCATAAGGAAAAAGATCTACCTCTTTAGGAGAAAACAGTTGATGTGTGCTAGAGCTTTCTGTGACAGTTAGCTGCTAGCATAAGAATAAGAGATGAATGACATCTCTTTCCAAAGTTCAAAGGAGAAAAAAGTCAAAAAGAACCCGGGATGAGATGAAAGGAAGAGTCCTAGACAGAAGAAAACTGAAGAACAGGACAACAGAGAGAAGAGCAAGGTCATTTGTGAGAAACAGCAGTGAGATATTTGCACATACTTTTAGGTCACCACTCCTTAGGGAGAAATATAGGGTGGATTTTTATAAACAATGAGACGCTATTTTTAAAATGTTAACATATTATTATATACTAATTTTGATACTGAAGTTATGTCTTTAAGACAACTCAGTGCCTTGTCAGTAATGCTTTAACTATCAGTACTTGGCTGAGCTTTCAAATAATTTTTTTAGCATAATGCAGGAAGGAAATCTGGTGGGTCCTAAAGCAGACGAACGCAGTAGTAAAGATGAAACAATAAAATTATTCAGAACGATTTCAGCTGAACACGTAAATGACCAATTTTATCTAAAATCTTACTGAATCATGAAGTGGGATTTCTTACTAAGTGCTAAAGTTGAGCACTTAATTAGATTGTCAAATCTAGGAGGACCAGAAGTAGATTAAACTTTGCATACTTACACACAGCGATCAGACACTGCAGTGAAAAGGAAAGATTAGATGATCATAACTAATCGAAGTTTTAATTAAAATTTAAAAGCAGACAGGTTTTGCACTGCCCACGAGGGAGAAAAAGCTAAGTTCCATTGAGATGGGTTGAAGCATATTTTCCTCATTTCTGAACTGAATTTGGTATCCATTCTTTCTAATATTATTCTCAGGTTAAAGAAAATTCTCCCATTTTAAGCACCTCACAGGGCCACAGTCCATTTTGATTTATTAATCTGTAAGGTAATTCCACCAGTCAATAAGATGCTACTAAGAAATTTTCAGTGTTGATGAACATTTTTAATTTTAAACCAGTGTATTGCTCTCTGAGTGTTCCCTGCACTCTGCTAAACCTGCAGCCCATGTCTGAACAAAGTTCACTTCGATGGAAGGAAAGGGAGGAATATTTTATGACCATCTCTCCCACATATATTCACCCACACGCTAATGCCCAATCTTGCAGAGATTTTCCAAGGAAGATTAGTGATAATGTCAGAACTGTATCTCAAAACATAAGATAATTCATTTTCCTTCCTATGTACGGTTGAATGATTGACTTATTCATTATGATTACACTACGTGGGGAGTTTAACCCTTCTTCTATTTATAAATTGTTTCAATTTCCTTTCTGGCTTCTGTAAAAGAAGTCAGAATTTATTCATTATTCATAAATATTTTATTAAGTGTTTAGGTGAACTATTTTAAACTTAATGAATTTTTTAAACTTTGTTTCTTTTTCCACTGGGAGTGACCGGCCCAAGTCACACAGAACTGACCTTAGAACATACTTTCAGTGCACGGTGATGCTCGTTAAAATCAGCATATGTGGAGGTTTTTCTGAAATGAGGGTAAATGTAATAAGCCTATCAGGTTAGAAATTTATGGATGGTGAATATCAAATACTGTTTGACGAGTCTAAGTATTATTCTTTAATGTGAAAAAAGTCCAAACCCTTAAAATTGTGCCTTTTTGTAGGAGAAAAACTAGAGATAACAGGAGAATATTGAGGGGAAGAAGCTCAAGGGGTCACACTTAGCACAAGCATGTTGCACCAGCCTTCTCCTAAATAGGAAGATCTTTCTGGAATTTCGTGAACAAACTCTATGGAAAAAAGCTTGTAGAAACAGCAAACAACCTGGAGGAGATAGGAAGGGGTTGGGAGTCTGACAGTGAGGATAGAGTCTAGCAATTACCCCAGAGAAAAGGCAAGCAAAGATTCAGGAAGGCTTTATAAGCTGAGGGACCCGCTCAGGGTTCTGCAAAGAAACAAACTCTCTGAATGCTTCTGCCACAGAGGCAGGGAAGTGCTGCCCCTCCAGCTAACATTTGGGGGGCAGAAAAAGCAACAGATGAAAAAACTTTTGTTTTGGAATTACATCTTCCTTATATTTTTACAGTATTACAAATGGGAAACTGGGCCTATTACAGAGAACTGACCTATCTCATGAAGAGTTGCAAAGAGAAAAGTTATGTGGCTGAAAGAAATAATTGACCTTTTGATCACATAGAGTTTTGATTTCAGAGTGTATTTTTTACATGGTTTTGCAGAACTGGCTAGTATTAAATTCCTCTAACATTTTGACTGTGACTGTTAGCTGGATGCCTGCTCAAACCTAACAACTATAAACAGAATTAAGAAAATGTTTGGCATTATACTGACTGTCACTAACTATAACATTATCAGAAATTAACATTGTTTGGTTAGAGTCTACCTGGAAAGACCAGAAACTGATCAAACTATTTGAAAAAGCTGAGCTGGAGTGCTAAAGTATTTCCATTTCAGCTGCTAAAGAATGTGTAGAGGAGGGAAGAAAACATTTGTACCAAATTCATAAGCAACTCTAAGAACAACAGAGAAAAATAATGCTCCTCAAATTAGCATTTACTTAAATCCAAAAAGAATAGTTTGTGAATGAGGTAATGGGGTCCAAGGAGTGCCTCTCGGCTTGCTTTCCTGGCATACTAAAAACATAATATTATAGAAGCAATTCTATCATCATTAGGCTACATTAGGAGAACAGGGACCAGTTCAAAGGAAGGCATTACCCCCCTCTACTCACAGTAGCAGTGTGGCCACATCTAGATTACTGTGTCCCTTTTTTGACCCAATTTCTTAAACTGGAGTTCAGTAAAGAAATTGAGACACTGGAGAAAGACCCTCCAACAGAGGGCTACCAAGCTGATTTGAGTCATATGACCAGTAAGAAAAGATGGTACAGCAGCTGCTTTTGTATTGTGAAGCAGCAGCGATGGCTGCACCTTAGCCACCAACACGGTAGCAGCATGAAGGGTAGCTGGAAAGAGTCAAATTCTTCCTACTTATGGATGATAATAAAACCACAAGCAAAAGCCACAAGCTGTAGCTTGGGAGGATTAGGAGGGACATGGTAAGAGCCTCTTCTCTCAGGGCTAGCTGAGCAGACCAAACTTTGGATAAACGCAAAGGGTTTTAAAATGCCATTCCTTGGAGGTTTTCAAGACCCAAGTAAGCAGTCCGATATAGTTTCCAGCTGTCTTGCTTTTAGCCAGAGACTGAACGAGGTAACTTCCAGAGGTCCACCTAACCAGCACTTCTGCGATTCCTCTAAGCACTTCCAGTTATTTAACAGAAATTGTTTGACTTGTAGCTATTAAACCTTTCACATAAGGACAACAACAAATGAAATTATGCAGTAACATACCCCAGCAATTTCTCAGACAGCTGTCGTGGTTTAACCCCAGCCAGCAGCTCAGCCCCACACAGCCGCCTGCTCACTCCCCTCACAGCAGGTGTGGGAGAGAATTGGAAGAGTAAAAGTGTGAAAACTCTCAGTTCAGATAAAGACAGAGTAATAGGGAGAGAAAAACCATACATGAAAGCAAAGCAAAACACGGAATCACTGCTTCCCATCAGCAGGCAGCTCCGTCACACATAATGGTTACTGAGGACAACAAATGCCAGCACTTTGAATGTCTCCCCCCAGCTTTATAGGCTGACCACAATGCCACATGGTATGGAATATCCCTCTGGGCCAGTTAGGGTCAGCTGTCCCAGCTGTGTCCCTTCCCAACTTCATGTGCACCCACAGCCAGCTCATTGGAGGGGTGGTGTGAGAAGCAGAAAAGGCCTTGACTTGTAAGCACTGCTCAGCAATAGCTAACACATCCCTGTGTTATCCACACTGCTTCCAGCACAAATTCAAAAATAGCTCCATACAGGTACTATGAAGAAAATTAATTCTAGCCCAGCCAAAACCAGTACTAAAGACTTTTTCACCATGGACAGATGTATAATATTGCATATTGGTCATTTACCATGAAGGACATAAAATAACAGCTCTCAGTAAGGACCAATATGGAATTTAATGTTTGTGAAAAATATCCTGCCAAAAGATCTCACCTTGCAAATACAGCAATAAATGGCAACGTAAAAGCTCCTTGAAGACAGCAGGCAACATATATATTGGTTGGAATTTCTCAGCAAACCTAAACTGACTGGAAACTCAGAAAGTTGAGTAGCCAAGACATCACACAGTTTCAAGCTGTGTGACTGGGCTTGTACAGTAACAGGCACAGGTCTCACATGTGACTATGTGTGACCTTCCTTCCATTCCTTTACTCCTACAGCTAACAGACTTTTTTTCATGATGGTTGTTTCTTAACATTCAAGTGCAGCAAATGCATTTCAAAGTGTTACCAACCAAGCACTTAAAATACTGTGAGAAAATTTAAAAAAAACCCCAAAAAACCAAACAAACCCCCCCCCAAAAAACCCAAAAAAAACCCCAAAAAACACCACACCAAACAAAACCCACAAAACATGATTAAGTAAAACTCAGTGTTCATGGAATTAAATTCTTGGCTAAGACTAACATACCTTTATCATTTTAGATCATTTTATATTTTTAATATTTTAATTGTGTCATCCATTAAATCTATCAGTGTGATGGTATTGAACAGGGCAAGTAGCCTTCTCAAGGGCCAGAGCTGGGACACTCTGGCCCAAATCAGTTGCTGTTTGTCAGCTAGCTGGAACCTGATGGAGGGGAAGAGGGGGGGGGGGAATCTGCAGTCCCTCTCCATCCACCCATTGACTTCTTAGTCAATTCCTTTTCAGCCAGAAAAAAGGTTTATCAGCACCTTTCGCCCATGTGCTTAGTACAATCCTCCAAGCTCAGATTGGCACCTATGTTATTCCCCTGTACCACATGCTCTCCCCTGCCTGGTATCACACCCATTGCACTTTCCCACAGGATCTGTGCCTCGTCTCCCTGTTGCCCAGACGGCCTTTTGGGCCTCAGTCGTGTACAACACAGGCTGGGTACAACAAACTGCAAAATACAGAAATAATGTATTGGTTGTAACATGTATATGCGAGCACTAGCTGCTTCTAAACCAACGTGTAACTGCTGATTTTACCCCAGCAGTTGCACTAATGCCTTTTTGCTCCTTTCCCTATCTAGTGATTTTCAATAAAAACATTTAATTATATTTATTACATATGAAAACCTCCAGCCTGGCCAAATGGTTTTGAAACTGGTAGTACATATTAAAAACTACTCAAAGAGAGAGATAGATGGACTGAGGGTGCTTCCGTCTTTAATAGCACTTTTTTATCAAAAAAAAGAAAAAAGTAACGGAATAGTAAATATGATGGAGCATCTTAAGGCTCAACTTTCTAGGATTCCCACAACTAGAGGATGCTCAAAGCAGGAATTTTGCCTTTTCACAACAGCAAATGGAGCTACAAAAAAATAAAAGGAACAAAAAGGAAAGTTTCTAAAATACTGCAGACTCAGCAGCCCTACATTTTCTTTCCAAGACAGAGGTTTTGTGTTGTTGGTTAGCTTGTAGGTAAAATAAGGAAAAAATAAAAGATCGGTTATATGACCATGCTAAAGAAATGTGAAATTGGTGGGGGGAGGCAACACACATAGCTATTAAATTACTTTTTAGTTATGTGTTTGACATATGTTAAACAGAGAAAGAATATTCAAAGCCTTCCTAAAAGATTAGACACAATTTAGTTCAACATGCAGTGCAGGTCTTTGCAATGCTTAATTAGAAACCAGACAGCAATAGGAATAAAAATCTCAAAATACGCGGAAAGTCCTTCTGCAATTTTAAGACTATAAGACACTGAAAAAGAGAAAGTAAACAATGACCTAGTGTTGGAGGGAAACTATGATTTTCTTATCATGAACTGCACTGTCTGTTCATGACCATACACATACGTACAGGCAAAACAAAATAGGAAAAACTTGTGAAATACAGTGAGTATATGCTAAGAATCAGCATGAAAGAAAACACAAGTGGAATTAAAAGAGATTTAATATCAACCTTTGCAGGAAAAAGGTGCATTTGTCACATGCATTCTGCCAAAGCTGTAAGATAAAGGACAGAAACATCTTAAGCAAAAAAGTCTATATATTTATATATATTTGTTGTTGTTGTTCTGTATAGGAAAGGGGGAAAAGAACTTTTGTTCTACTAAAACAGATAAAGGTTCAAAAATAACATGGTCTACTGTGGGGGACACATACTGATGTTTTGTATGAATAAGATTAAAACCATCATTCTGAAAAAGTAAGCCTGAATGTTTCAGAAACTAAAGTACCTATTATAAAACTAAAAATATGTAAAAACTAGGTGTGATTAAGAGTTGATATCTTAAAAGAACTTGTGGCAATCTAGAGAGAGAAAAAATCTGTACATAAAGAAATGCAATGAATACGGAAATGGAAAATAAATTACCTAGTAACAAACAAATAAGGAAGAAAACACTGGTACTGCAATGATAAAAACAGTCTTATGTTGAATATGCAAATGTGCTATAATTATAGATTAATGGTACAAAATGGCATAATTACTTTGGATATGCTATATTGTTATTCACAGTTTCCAAAAGTAGCATTATTAGAGAACACAGCAGCTAAAGAAGTAATCTCGTGCTTAAATTGATATTTGCTGACATTCCAAGTGTGGGAACAAGTGATAATGAACTGCAATTTGATTGCTGTGTTTTCAAGGGTGGTTTAAAAACATATTATATACCCATACCACTTCAAGTCCAGTGCCTGCCCAGTCCTATGGTCCTGTGGAAGGTGTTAATTTTTAAAAGAACTATCTAACAGAATAAAAAGGAAGTTCAGAGTTGCCTATGACATCATTAACAGGGCAGGATGTTAATGAATAACAAAGACTTTCTGCTGTTGAGATGTTGCTCAGTCTATTGCTGAGAACAAGACCCTCCAGAGGAGGCCTGGCAACCTTGCTCCATGAAGTCCAACAGGAACAAGAAGAGGGATCTTTAATTTCTTCCCCAGGAGGAAGAAACAGAGAGGGTCTCCAAATTTCAAAGATCAGAAACAGAACAAAGAGTGGAAAAGGCAGCACAGAGAGCTTGATGGAAAAGAATAAGCTTTAATGCAGTGGTTAAAATCCACGAGGTGCCACAGAAATCTTCAAAACAAAGGAGGCAAGGCAGGAATTGATCGACATCCCTTGATATTTGCATTATATTATCACTAATTTTTATAATTCCTTTGGAAAAAGAGCTGTAAAGTTATCTGGGCCACAAAGTATTTCATACATTCTGATCCCAGTTGGCAATTGTCACTGCTAGTTGACAGAAACATGACATAGAGAAGACATGCAGACCTTTTCTCCTTTCTTTCAAACATATTAGTCAGTGCCTTATTTTACCAAAACACAAGTAAAAACTCTGATCGATCATTTTTTTTAAAACAAAAGGAATATGATGTTATTGGGTTGACATTCCTATTTTCCAAGAACCTAATATTCAAACGATGCAAAATCAAAAAGCTTTATACAAGTGTTATGAACACAGATAAAACTAAATATACAAATTTTCTGTACTTTTAAATCTCTTTCCCACAATACATAGAATCTGCTTTGCTTCTATAATAAATTTTTGTAATGTAAATACACTCTTCATAAATACCTAAATTTCCTGGAAAGAACGTGTCACATAGATATCTTTTATGCAAAGAGCAAGTGAATGCCATATCAGATTATGCCTGGTAAGCAGAGCAGCCATACAAGGAGCCAAATAGAAAAAAGAAAATCTGTATTTTTTTCTTCTGTGCTGTGCAATATACATGAACTAAACCAGGTGTTCAAAAGGGATTTCAAAGTGTGTCTGTTCTGCTACTTTACAGAATAAAATTTATTGCTTTTTATGAAACTCATTCTTAGTTTTATAAAGTTCTACTTAGGTTTTGAAGACCATAAAATACCAGTGGTACTTCAGCACTTAATGAAGGCAGGAATTTTTACCAACCTTTTCAGTGCATTATTGTCTATTGAGTCAAAAAGCTAAGGCAGTGAGACAGTGATACCAGGAGAAGGTAAATACACCCAGTGCCAGCTGAGTTCCTCCAGTGTAGCATGTTATGGGGTTTATGCTTCAATTCCTGGCTTCAGCACCCACCTAGGAGAAGAGTTTAAGTACACCGATGCCTGGAGCAAGCTAATGCCTGGGAAAACTGATGTAAACGAACTGCTCTATTCCACTAAAACTATTTTTTTTTTCTGAACGCCAAAAGAAGAGTTTGCCTTCCTTTAAATTTGAATTTAAAGAATAACCTGCTTTCTCCTACCTCCCTTGTTTTCAGCTTTCTATATACCTCCATAATGATGTGATAATCACCTTGCAAATATGTGCAGGAACTGTATTATTCCTTTTAAGTTTATTTCAAAACTGAGTTTCTAAAGGTTTACTTTCAAGTCTGTTACCTTCATTGCAGTAACAAATGATACTTTTCCTTGAAAAATAGTCCTGACTGAAATATTTAGCAACCCTTCGTACATCACAAGCTACATGTGACAAGCCACATTCATTTCAATTTTCAAGTTAACTGATTGTAAATCATTTTAGTTTTTAAAACAAATTCGCTGTAAGAGCATAAAATTATTTCTAGCAAAGCTATATTAATCACCTCACACTTAACTAGTTTAAATTAATTTAGAACAAATATTTTTCTTTTTCCCCTGTCAAGAGTTTTCTGGGTTGCAAAGAAGACAAATGAGGAATAAATGCTGTTTTTTTAAAATAGTCTGTAAATCTGTTGCCTATTTCCACAGACCATGAGGCTCTCAAGAATATCTTGCTGACTTGAGCTAAATGAATTTAGAAGTGTATCCTATTCTTTTTGGTTCTCTTAATAACACTGTTGATATTTGAATATCTTAAGCAGGACTTTCCTCATAACAGTGTAAAAGAAATTGCTTTCCCTGAAAGCAAAGTTTAGAACAAGAAGGTGTTATAGCAAAAATTAAGTAGTTACAAGCATCCTCAGGAATCATTTTGTAATGACTCCAACTTACATAAACAAAACTAAAAAACATTCATCAGTTTTGTTTTCTACATAGGTCTGCAGCTCAGATCCTGCAGTAAAGTGACAACAGCTGTAATTTTGTTGCAAATTAAATAAAACAGAAGACAGAAGCTAAACTACTAATGATTTCCCTAAAATGCCTAGGTTCCAATACACAGGATCCTGTTCAACTGTACTAGAAACTATGTTCGCTGGGCATAGAGCAACACAAACAGTGGCCACTCCCAGAGGCAGAATCCTAAGTCAGATGGGCACTTGTGTGAGCCTCAGCAAATACCCTTGCTCTGATGTCTTTAAGGAAGTGTGTCCTCCAGGCTCCATCTCCAAGCTCTTCCTTCTAGAAATGCCCATTACCATGGCAGCTGCACTTTCACAGTACCATGTTATCAGCCTGGCTGATCCACTGGTTAGAAACTCTTCTATGAAACAAATGCAAATCCCTCTTGGAGTTAGCAAGTTGAGTAATACTACTGTTCTCTTTTCTTATAGTTTATGCTGATATTTCAAGTAATATTTATGCATTCACACTTGTCTTATAATGTACTATGGTTAGTTTTCCTATCTCATTTTTCATGCTTCTAGTCTTGGTGGTTCTAGATGGTTCTGCTCAACCATCACCATGAAAACCGCTTCCACAATCTTGCTAAGAATTCTACTGATGGATCACTTTGCCTTCACGATAATATTGTTGGGACAAGAAGAAAAAAAAAAAAAGGCATTGTATGCATTTTAGCACAAACAGGGAAGTGTATAGATGATTTATCATTCTTGGTATATTTCAAGAAATATCTTCTCCCAGGTTTGACAAGAGGACACGTAAGATCAACCAAAGGGATAAGTATTTCTACTTCCTTCAGGCACCACCCATTCGCCCTTCTATGCTGCTACTTTCTTCATTCCCCTTTACAAGGATTTAGTCCTATCTAAACAACATCCTTTTGATGACAGTGAGAAATGTTTCAACTCCTCATAAATTATAAATTATAACAATAACAATTTCAGAAAGTGATACATCATGTTTCAGCAACTATGAGAAGGGCTTTTCCCATATAAAAGGTCTCATTTATAAAAACTGAGTCCTCAGAAAACCCCTTATGAAGAGTATTTTGAAAGACTTGACTGACTCAAAGACAGCGTGAGTGAAAATGCCATGAACAAGGGTATTTGAATGCTAACAGATCAATTCTTTGTAGGAAAGTCTAATATTCCAAGGCATTCATTTCTATCATCAATCTACTAGTAGATAGTGTAGACAAAGATAGACTCAATGTGTAAAGACAACATAAAAACTGTATCATTACGAAACCTGAGTTCAATTTTAGTCAAACTCCTTTATTAAAGAGATTATCAAGTGTGTCACTCTTAGCCTCTGCCGTATGCTTCCCTATTGTAAAAATTTTGAGCTGGCAGAATCACAAACTATATTTACTATTCATATCATGTTGTCCTTTGTTTTATAGCACCTGGCCATAAAATCTTCCATTTGGACCTTGATTCAAATATTGGCACAACTTAGAAGTGATAAGCAAATAAGAAAGAAAGAGGTGGTAAGTTTTACAAGGCTATCTAGGGTTTGTGGGTTCGTTCGTTTTTTTTTTTTATCCTATGGAAATAAATATCAACAGACTATTGCTAGGAATAAAACAAAAAAAACCAAACAAACAAAAACTAAAAACTAAACCACAGGAGATTAGCAACATACTGCAAGATGACATCAGGAAAGAAACAAAAAGAAAACCCAAGTCATGCTGGGAAAATAAATGAATAAATTAATGTCTAGAAAACCATTCAAGATAATAACCTCCAAAGTATCTGGTCCTTAGCTGTATATATGTCTACTAAAAATAGAAAACGTTCAGTATAGAGATTACTAAAAGTTTTACTTATCATGGGACCTACTACATAATCTTCCAAAAGAAATTTGTCCTCATCTTTACAAAAAGGAGAGAACAGATGCTGTTCCCTATCCCTTCCAGGGAAGTCAGGCATCACCAATCAAGTGGTTAGGCAGTACTCTTTGAAAGATCAAAAAGAATTGGGTATTACATAGATAAATTAAATACTACCTCTGCAAAAGTGAAGCTCTTTGTTACAGCCACACGAAAATTTTCTGTCTTGATTATCTGTTCTGCAGAAATGGCCATAATGTTTTGCACACAATTTGCAGAACAGCATTAACTGTGCCAGTGACCACTACAGCCAGCAAACATGACCTAAGGGCTGGATGTATTACATCCGATAGCACCAGCAAACAGCAGCGTCTTCTGTGAGACACCTGATGTCAGTAATCCCTTCACCTGATAGCCTGTATTGATTCTAGTCCTTCCGTATTTCTGTCCTTACCAAACACTTCAGAATTTGCAAAGGATACTGAGAATAAAAAAAAAAAAAAGATGACTTTATCACATCAATCATTTGAACAAGGGCATTCTAGCATTCTATCATCTTTTACAGGCAGATTTAAGATTCTCATCACTGAGTACCCACAGGCCACAAAAACTGCCTGCAAAAGTTTTATATCAGTTCAAAGCATATACATATTTGTGTATGCACCTCTAAACATCATGAGTAAGGAAAGATAAAAGCAAAAGTTCTTTCATTCTCCACCATGGTTTCAATCTGTGTGTTCCTTGTCATTCTCCTGCTACGAAAAAATATGAGACAAGTCCAAATTTCAGTGCCGAAGTTTCCTTAAAAGAAGCATACTGCAGTTTACTGCAACCGATGCATGCAGGGAGCTGGGTTGCTGATAACAGCAATCCTAGGGAGGGTTGATTTATTGATAAGTACTTAGTAGGGGAAGGTCACATGAATCCAGCTGAACTAACCAAAATCTTATGGTAGTCAGGGAGATGGAGACAGGTAAGCATCTTTTGAGAAGGCCTGGGGTATCCCATCAACCTTTATACATGCCCCTCCACAAGGGCGTGGGTCTCCTGGAGGTCGCTGACCTCTGACATCCCTGTGGAGGAATGCCTTGCATGGGACCAATATTCCGTTAATGTAAATGAGTGCTGGCTTCCATGCAAGCATGGCCAATTTAGATATCAATTTAAGCATCTTACCGAGATGAATTTGGCCCCCCTTGTTCACTATATTAAAACAGAGGGCAGATAGTAGCTTTTCCACTCAATGTTGCCCTCATGAAATATTATTTTCATAAATTTGCTTGTATAACTTGGCCTTTAGAAAATGCAAGAGCCACAAGTACTATTCACATGTAACTGCTAATCAGCCAGGAGTTACTACAATCAAGTGTTGTTGAGTCTGCTTCATTTGGATGGGCTGCTGGACAGGAAATACATATCTGGAAATTTTTTGTGTCTTCTAAATCAACAATGTCCATACTAAAAGTCTAGCCCCTAAGTATAGTCATGAACTTCCAAGAAATCAATTATTTCTCATAACTAAACTAGTATCATGCTAATAAAATATTACTACTTTGTAATTAAGATTGTAACTGGAGAATATTTAGGAACAAACAGCCGCACAGATGGAGCAAGCACAAAATTAACCATTCCAATAACCTCTTTAGATCACAAAGATTTCTTGGTCCTGAGACTGTCTACAACAGAGGTATCTTTCATGTATTAGTACCTAAAAAGTTTGTTCACCCTACTGACTTTCACTTTATCCAAGTTTTGATTTGTTAGCTCCAGTTGTGCCATTCAGATGGTAGAACATCCTTTCTAGCTTTGGAAAGACCACAGAGATTAACTTCAAAAAGCTCAATAAAAATTAAAAGGGACACAGTAGATGCAGCTTGTAATGAAATCAGAGCAGTTCTACTTCTCTGAAGGCATTAGAAAGTTAAGAACTGTTTCTAGCACTCTAGAAGTTGTGTGTTTTCTGCCCTTGCACCCTGAAATATGCTGGGGTGCAAAAGTATGCACTGCAAATTATTTTTCTTTCAGCTGATTTATGTATATGACACCAGCACTCAGATGCTAGAATTTTACTGTATAGAGTGTCAGTCACAGATACGCTCTACATAGAGAGGAAGCGCCTCTCCTGAAATTGCTTCACCAAGCCCTTGTTGCACACCCAGTGAGACAGAAGGCTTTTCACTTTATGAAAATCTTCACTACTGGGCCTGAAACACAATGCGTTCGAAAATTTCTGAAGACTTCACCTCAGAGGGAACACGCTAGAATTTTACTGTATAGAGTGTCAGTCACAGATACGCTCTACATAGAGAGGAAGCGCCTCTCCTGAAATTGCTTCACCAAGCCCTTGTTGCACACCCAGTGAGACAGAAGGCTTTTCACTTTATGAAAATCTTCACTACTGGGCCTGAAACACAATGCGTTCGAAAATTTCTGAAGACTTCACCTCAGAGGGAACACAAAATAATTGTAACCCCCAGTGCAACTAACCCTACTCCAAAGTTTTTACTATACCTCTGCGGGAGAGCTTCTCCAGGATGATCCTTAGGCGCTGAAGAACAGGGGGTGAAATGTCGTATTTATAGATGTCTATTACTGGCACTCGCTGACATCTCCCAAATATTCCATCTGCAGGAAAGAGAAAAAGAGGAGGAAAAACATACATTTCATTTCCTGAGAAGAAGAAATGTGTGATGAGATGTGCATTTCCAATGTATCCTAATTATATACTGAAGGAACTTTTTAAAAGACACTTTAAAACGCTATCAAAGGACTACTGAAGTCATGAGACAGGGTATTTTCTACCAAAATAAATAAATACTGGAAAGAATATTAGTTGGAGAAAGATTCTATTGTACAAGTTATGAATACAGTTTATTTTATAAAGTAATTTCAGACTTCTGCCTCCCAAAGCTTTTGATGTAAGACTTCTTTACTGGCAATTCAGTAGGGAAAAAAAAAAATGTTCAGCACCTACTATGTTGCAGATGAAAAGTGTAGCATCCAGAAAAGTAAATATGAATTTTCAGAAACTATGAGGATTTGCTGAAACATTTTTAATGCAAGAGCTGTGTGTTAGGCATTGGTAAATGAGAACTGCATCTGTAATGGCTAGCAAAGACTTATTACAAGAAGTACCCTCTAATGAATGCAATAAAAGAAAGCTGCTCACAGAACAATGAGATATTAATGTGGCCTAATTTATTTAGCTCCATTCCATTTGTCTAAAATGACAGACTCTTCTCATCAATGTCTTTTCAAATCACACCTTCTAATTAATTTAGTTTCTTATTAGTCTTTATTTAGAGAATTGTTCATTTTGAGACAAGCTTCCTGTCTATGTGTGGGAGGAACAGGGAGTTCAAACATTCAAATTCCCTTTCTCTCTTTCACACAAAAGACTAATTCAGAGCCTAGGTGCTTCACGTACAATCTGACCATCTGCAATTCTAGGCCTCGGAGAAAGAAAGTGGTTTCATTTATTGTTCAAAACAGTTCTCTTCCATATAGTGATCCAAAGGAAGCAATTTAAATGCAACAAGTTTAATTAGCAAAATATTCTACTGCAGTACTAGTTTTAACACAGTAATTACTTCTGCTCTGATATTACATCTATGCTCAAAAAGGATAGCTACAAGATTAGCAGAAAATAACGGTAAGTATTAATTTGTCCATTACTTTCCCTGCTACTTCACAGACCTAAAAGATTGCAAATGGGAACGACTGGCCCAGCTGTTCACTAAACACAAGTAATGGCATAAAAGAAAATAAACCAATCCAGGATGCACAAAAAGGGTATTATTAGCCTTCACCGTTAAACACAAATACCTCATTGAAATTAGCCAACTTTTCCTTTCTTTGCCTTTCCAATCCTCCTGTCAGTTACAACTGCCAAATTAAGTTAATTCAAATTAAAAACTTAAATCTGAATCCATTTTTTTTATTGGAAACTAGGTTTAATTTAGAAACCACATGCAGAGATCTGGTTTGTTTTTCTGCCATATAACGTGTAAAGCAACCTAACAGCAGATTAAAATATTCATTTCCATTTAAAAACCTGTTGCAGTTGGAAATATGCAAAATAAATAAATATCAGTCTCTTGTAAATGGATGGATAACAGGCTTATATAAAGCCTTGATTCAAAAGAAATAAAAGAAAATTTTAGTGTTTAAGAATGAGATTGTCCAAAATGAAACATGACTTAAAATAGCCAGCTCTATTTTGGAACTCCATCACTACTGGCTACAAATAATTATGACCAAAAAAACCTATGTTTATATAAAAACCCCTAATATTCCATGATTTTTTTAAAGATAATTACCCCAAAAATAATTACAATCTTATGTTAGTCCAGAAAGCATACATATTCAGCATGAATTAAAGTGGGTTTTTATTAAGTATCATTTAAAGATATCTCAGTGGATGCAAAAGCTAATTCACCCACAAACTCTAGAAGAGACTGAACATTTTTTTCTAAAACCATTTTCAGAAACCTTTACCCTGCTGGCTTTGAATAGAACAAAACCTATTTAAATTCTAAAATTAACAATTAGCATAAGTCTGAGCTGCATTTTACAATCTATCCAAAAACAGTAGGACTGCTTAGGGGGAAACTGCGAGTTATTTGGCTTTTGTACTTGAAATAAGGGCATAATAAGATTTGAAAAGGCTGCCATCGCAAATAGCGCTCTGCTCAATGCAGTACTAGGAGAGTGGAGAAGGAGCAGTATGCCCCAAGGAGCGGTTGGAAAATGCCATCTCTAAAACACTTTATAGTGGGGATTACAGTTGGACTACAGTTGTGCAAATAGTAGATTTCATAGTTCAGTTCAGTAGTGGGGTTTTTTTTAAAGTAGGAATTTTCCAGGGTTTTTATAAATTTTGTTTATTTATTTATTGTTTGACTGCAAGATTCCTGTGGCAAGATTTAGAACTTAAAAAAAAAAGCTGAGCATTCACTTCAATGGTACATTTTAATCAAACCTTAAAATTACATAGATTATGGGGAAAAAAGGCAGGGGAGAGTGATTTTACAAAAAAAAAAAAAATTTGTGAGACTTCCCCCTCTTTTCTTTTCCAAGAAATCTATGTGGCAGATATGGCCCAAATTCAGATATGGCTTTGGACCAGTACAAAACTCATTTTCACTTAAATTACAGCTAATGTTCAAAAACTATCCAGTTTCGTCAACCATGGACTATCCAAAACCACTGTGATCTTTACAGTGAATAAATACATGCTGCGCCTTTCTAGACCAGCTGCACCCACCTCTGGTGCAGGGCAAAGTGGGGCTGCTGCAGTGTGTTGGGTGTCCAAGCACCCCGTTGTGCACCCGTTTGACCTCTAACAGCTTCTAACGAGCGAATTGCCCAAAGCTATCATGCAGCAAAAAGGAAAATGGAAAAACACCCAGATTTTGCAGTAAATGTCATATGGTATAGGAAGTTCAAAGCATGAATGATGCTTTAATAACTGCCAACCAAGGAAAAGCCCTCTATGCCTATAGCTGTTAAGAGTGTGTTCAATCTGAACTTTGATTACAATTGTATTCTGAGAAGGAACGTAATATGTAAGACATCTGCTCTTTACACATGCCCAGAATGAGGGAAGGTTGAGACACCCAATCAATATACACATATGGTTGCTATTAAAGTGCTATCATTTGCTAACCGTTAGCAAAAAGGAGTATCTGAAATTTCCATAGTAATGTCTTATAAGTTATACTTAGACCTGGAAACATCTGCGTTAACAGCATGGTAATGTTGACTTTCAGACAGCTTCTACATTTGTTTCCAAAGAAGAGACAAACCCTGAAGAATAATATACCCAAGGAGACAGTGAGATACTACTTTATGGATCTGGCTATTTTGCCAATAGATTTAATATTTGAGAAAGGACACAAGCATAAATTCTGAGGAGCTATTTAAAATCTTGTAATATATATTTGTAAAAATTCAAAGCTAGATGCTACGATTAAAAGACACAAATTTAACCTAAGAAAGATCTGAAATAGTGGCAGATGAACCTTTTCTTAAAGACAACACCCTGGAGCATGGTGCACACACTGAATATTTATCAACTTCTGGTGGAAAAAATACAACTGACAGATTAAACAGCGAACAAGTCAAAACACAAGTTCTGCAAGGATGATTTCTGAGGGTGAGTTAGAAACAAACGGAAAACACCCATGTTAATTCATTACTATTGCCCATTTGTGATAAATTAATGGATATTTATGATCTCTATTACCTACTGAGGCAGAAAGCACCACATTACATTAATGGTTCACATGTAAGGATTGAATTATATAAAAGGAGAACATGAAAAACTGTAGTCTGAAACAGAGTTTTGAAAAGTTGATTGTGCCAACATGTTTACTGGGTAAGCTAAACAGGCATCACAGGCTTAAGAGGTACTAAAAAGTTTTTGGAAACTTGCACTGAGAAACCACCGTCATGCTGGAAGTGTGGGCAGACTACTTGTGGGCGGCCGATTCAGTCAATTTCCTACAAACACCCCAGTGTGTAATAAGCTGTCCTTGGCTAGATATACATATCCTATTCTGGAACCACCAAGTAAGGCTAATCCGACAATTGAAACTAAGACGTATATAAGACTTGGCACAGTTTTAATAATACCAGCAAAAAAAAAAAAAAAAAAAATGAGTTTTTGTTGAATGTATTTTGTACCGAGCAAAGCTCCCAGGATTGGTAGAAACACTGGAGTTTGTCTGCAGGCTAACGAAAGCTTGATAGATGTAAATTAAAAGACGGTGTTCTGCAGTAATTAATTATTTAGATCTACATGCAGTGAAATTTTCACACAGCACTGACAAGTGACCTTTGCAAAGGAGCTTTCAAGCAGATGCTTTGCCGCACCCAGGTCTTCTGCTCTGCAAACCTCCTGCAGCAGCCGGGAAGGAAGTGGCTCTCCAGACAGTGACAGAATTTGGATTCATGGCTTGATCAATGCTTCAGCTTCCTTACCCTAATTACCTGACAAGTGTTAAAAAATTACAAAGTGGAGCTTTGCGTAAAATTGAATTTTTGCCCCTATTGCAGGCATCATGCTTTGTCCCTGTGTCGTAATGTCAGCAAGAAAGTCCGCAGTCCCAGCAGCATGTCACATGGCATCTGCTGCCACGTTTGCCTGTATCATTTATGTTCTTGCAGTTAATCAGAAAATGTCCTCTAATATTTATGTAGAGTTTTCAGTGGAGAGCGTTCTTCAGCAACTTAACCTTCTGTAAGAAAAGAGTTCTTTCTCCTCACTGAACATGGACATTATTTCATACTCTTCCCCCAGTGATTGGTTTAAGATGCTGTAAGGTCCAAGACTAAGCCAGGACTAATGAAAAGGTGCTTGATGTCTTATAAACCAAAGTCAGACCTCAAGTTGCCTACTGGAAAGATTAAATAATTCACAGAATCACAAAGGTTGGAAAAGATCTATCAGATCACCTAATCCAACCATCAACCCAACACTACCATACTCACTAGACCATGTTCTCAAGTGCCACGTCTACACGTTCCTTGAATTCCCTCCAGGGATGGTGACTCCACCACTTCCCTCAGCAGCTCTTTCCAATGCCTGACCACTCTTTCAAGTGAAGAAGTTTTTCCTAATATCTAATCTAAACCTCCCCTGATGCAACTTTAGGCCATTTCCTCTTGCCCTGTCACTTGGGAGAAGAGACCAACCCCCACCTCTCTGCGCCCTCTTTTCAGGTAGCTGTAGAGAGTGATCAGGTCTCCCTTAAACCTCCTGTTTAGGCTAAAAAAACCCCAGCTCCCTCAGCCACTTCTCAAACTTGTTCTCCACACCCTTCCCCAGCTTTGTCACCCTTCTCTGGACACATTCCAGCATCTCTATGTCCTTCTTGTAGCGAGGGACCCAAAACTGAACATGGTACTCAAGGGGCAGCCTCATCAGTGCCCAGTACAGGGGGACAATCACTGCCCTACTCCAGCTGACCACACTGTTCCCGATACAGGCCAGGATTTTCCAATGGGAAGCATAATATTTGCATCTCAAAACTCTCATGATACTGTACTTCAAGGTCACAGATGTTAAATATTTTGGAAGTATGTAGGAGACTGTTAAAGTGTTTTACTTTTCTCTCCCTGCTATTTCTCTTCAGTATGGTGTGTGTTTTCAAAATTCTTTTCCAAAGATTGAAAAATTTATTACAATTCTATGTTCCAGTTCCTTGAAGAGGGCCTTGAGTTGCATACCAGGAGGCTTATTTCAGAAGACCCTGTCCACAAACCCACATTCGACATTTACAAGCGAACGCTTCGGCAAACAGCAGAGTTTTAATATTCCATTTTTTTAAAAAGATTTGTTCAGAATCTCAACCTCTCAATTCTCTTCACAGGCGAGGCAGAGATGGCACAGCTAGAGCAGCAGTGCGTTCTGCAGTGTCATTCCTCATGCCATGTTCGGGAAAAGCCCGCTCCCACGCCTCACTGCAGCAGCTCCCCCGGAAAGCTGCTGCCTGCAGCGCCCCGGGGGGAT
>NW_010239336.1:0-975 GCF_000690775.1 Eurypyga helias
GGATGCCACTGGCCTTCTTGACCACAAGGATATTTCCATTACAGTCTCAACCCCTGGTCCCTTTCGACCAGACCATCGGGTTGCAATGATCATTACAATGAACCCCTCCCCTTGTCTGCGCTCTGACTTGGACTTATCTATAAAACTGCAATCCCTTAGGGTTGTATCTGCTCCAAGTGAAACCTTGTCTGTGAGCCAGTCTCTCCAGGGCGATACCTCCTACTTCGTAGATTCATCCACAGCCTCCTCAAGGAGCACCTATTCCAGTGTGGCCTTTTCCATGGCCACAATGCCTTCAGAGATGTACTTCCTCTAGCGTGGCCTTATCCACCGCTGCAGTCCCTTCAGAAGTAAACCTGCTCCAACATGGCCTTACCCATGGCTGCAGTCCCTCCAGGGGTCTGCAGTCCCTCTGTCGTGGGGTTATCCATGGCCATTTGAGGTGTTTCAGCATAACTTCATGCACAGCCACAGATGCTTCAAGGCATAACTTCTCCAGCATGGACTTATCCTTGGGCCACAATCCCTTCAGACGTTATATGTGCTGCGGTGCAGGCATAACCGTGGCCACAGGCACATTGTTATGTACCTGCTCTGGGATGGGCTTATCCACAGTCACAGATGCTTTGGAGTGTCCTGATCCCATAAAGACTCATCCCCAGACCACAGTCCCATCAACATGGTTGGTCACAAGTGATGTTCTCCAAGGCTCAGTACTGGGGCCAGTTCTGTTTAATATCTTTATTGATGACCTGGACGAGAGGATTGAGTGCACCCTCAGTAAGTCTGTAGATGACACCAAGCTGGGTGAGAGTGTTGATCTGCCTGAGGGTAGGAAGGATCTGCAGAAGGATCTGGGCAGGCTGGATGGATGGGCCAAGGGCAATTGTATGAGGTTCAACAGGGCCAAGTGCCAGGTCCTGCACTTGGGTCACAACAACCCCCTGCAACGCTACAGGCCTGGGGAGTGGCTGG
>NW_010239337.1:0-1331 GCF_000690775.1 Eurypyga helias
TGGCTGCTGCGCTGCTGGGATAATGGGGCCAGTAGTATGGAGCTAGAGGGGAAAGAGGCTAAACAGTGGAGTCACTTGCCAGAGAAGGGGACACTGATAAAGCAATTGGACGTAGACCAAAAAACATCAGCCTCTGGAAATGACTCCTGACCAGTGCGAAGAAGAGGTACCCTTTTAGAGAAAGTGTGTCACAACAGCTACGCAGGTGGACCAGCATGGAGAAAGGCATCCAGTAGCTAAGAGAACTAGTGGTGCTGGAGATCATTTACTGAGACCCAAGCAACCCATGAGCATCTACTGAACCAGACAAAGTTTAGTGCACCAGACCCATGTGGCAGAAGTTAATGTGGAGTGCACCACCCTCATATTCTACCGTGCTCTCAATAGTAACTTGGAGAGAGGTTGAGGCACTAACTGTAGAATGAGATGATTTGCCAATTCTGAGAACATAAGGAAAATCTCTCCTCCCCCATACAGACCTGTGTCTCTGCTCTGGAGAGACTGTCTCAAGGGTTTAAGGAACTCTTACAGGAGATGCTCCACTCCTCACTTCCATGGGCCAGTGTCTCAGCTATCGAAGGCAAGCGTTCCTTTCCTCCAAGAAGGGAATACAACAGGTATCCCTCATGGGGTACCCTGTGGTTTTACCTGAGAGACCATAGAGAGGACATGAGGAAGTGGGACAGAAAACCTACCTCTCTCCTGGAGGAATGAGTAAGTGAACTGAAAGGAAAAAGATCAACTAGTGGGGACCCTACCAGAAAAGTTGCTGCTCCCATATCTAAATGGGATGAACAATCTGACATGGCCAATAATCCATTTCTCCAGGACATGAGTGAGGCACGTGAGTATTAGAGGGGCCCTACCTCCAGCATGGAGGAGGAAAGGGACAACCATGTTTACTGGTCTGTTTGGATTCAATGGCCTGGCACATCTCAGCCACAGGAGTACAGAGCTCTAGTAGACACGAGTGCACAGTGTACCCTCATGCCATCAAGATACAGGTGGGTACAAGCAATCAGTATTTCTAGTGTGACTGGGAGCATTCAACAATTGACTGTGCTGGATGCTGCAATAAGCCTGACTGGGAAGGAGTGGCAAAAACACCCCATTGTGACTGGCCTGGGTGTTCCGTGCATCCTTGACATACACTATCTCAAGAGAGCATACTTTAAGGACCAAAAAGGACACCAGTGGGCTTTTGGGATAGCTGCTTTAGAGACTGAGGACATTGAGCAGCTGTCTGTCTTGCCTGGACTCTCACAGGACCCTTCTGTTGTGGGACTGCTAAAGGTTGCAGACCAACAGGTCCCAGTCGCTACCACGACAGT
>NW_010239337.1:1668-1871 GCF_000690775.1 Eurypyga helias
TGAATCGACTGCCCCAGGGATGGAAGCACAGTCCTACCATCTGCCATGGACTGATCCAGACCACACTGGTTCAGGTGCAGCTCCAGAGCACCTGCAAAACATTGATGACATCATTATATAGGGCAACAGAGCAGATGAAGTTTTTGATAAAGGGAAGGAGATCATACAAAACCTCCTAAAAGCCGTTTTTGCCATCAAGCAAA
>NW_010239338.1:0-694 GCF_000690775.1 Eurypyga helias
CTTTGTCAGCCCATCTCCACCATCCAGCCGCTGGCGCTGCGCCCCACCACCGGCACCGCACGGGGCTGGCTAACGCGTCCTTCCGCTCCCAAAAGGGAATTCTAAAGAAATGCTGCGGGCCCCAATTCTGACCTAAAACTCATCACAGACTTCTGGAGGAAGACGCAAGAAGCCCAGCCACGGGTTGGAAACTGAAAGCTCTGCCAAAAGGCATCCTCCACTTTTCCGTCAGGCCCCGTATTTCCACCTCGTTTTCCAGCTGCGGTGACCGAGGTCAAGTGATATGTCACTCTGTCAGATCACACAGCGAGTCAGTGGCTCTTCCCGGATTAGAACGATTCCACACGGCCCCCTGAAAAGATTTGTAACAAATGTCAGCGCCGACCGTCCGCTGTTCAAAGCTCTGAGACGTCTCAGTCAAACGGCATTGTAAATATAGGGACAAAGCTGGTAAACGCTTTGCTCTGGGGTTTTAATAAACGCAAACCGGAATCTAGCATGAATAAAAAAAACCTAAAACAGGTTGCCTTCAGCACGGAACAGGTGCTCTGTTCTGGAGCCATCCCAAGACCAGGAAAGGATTTGGGTTTTTTTCTTCCAGTGGCACCCAAAATGGTCAAGCTGTTAGTGTCCCAGCACAGGCTGGTAAGGTCACGGGGCCAGCGGGCACAAAATACATTGAACACAACTTTTT
>NW_010239338.1:707-3207 GCF_000690775.1 Eurypyga helias
TTGCTGGCATGCCACTGCTTTCAGTATCCTTTTTGTAATAAAAAAGGCAGGGTGCTTGCAATGGACATTCTGCTACGCACCACACAGACAAAACCGCCCAACGCAGCGGTCTTGCCATAATCCTTTACTACTGCCATCAAAATACAAGAAATCTCCGTGCACAAATCCTGCGTAGAGATCAAACATGAGTTTTAGGTGAAATCAAAACCTAATACACAACAGCACCCCTTTATAATCGCATCATTTTAGCAAGAAAGAAATATTCTGGCTGTTTCGAAAAAGCCCCTCACAAGGCCCATAGATGACTCTGGTCCCACTGGAGACTTGCTTGAGGGTTAGAAGCAGAGAACAGGTTTAGAATGGTGTAGGAGTGCGATTAATGTGCCAGTTCTGCGAGCAGAACCTAAACAGAAGGGAAAATATAGCTGGGGAGACGAAAGTGAACTCTGTTTTCGAAATCTCAGGATGGGTCAAATTTAGATAGCATCAACAGCTGTACATACCATATGAAATCTTCACCGCAGCGTGTGAAAACTCGCCATATTCTCATTCCCCTTGTGCTTTGTAAGAATCCCCATGTCTCCCTGAGCTTCTCTCAGAAATATCAATCACATTGTGGATGCCCCATCCCTGGCTGTTTCCAAGGCCGGGCTGGATGAGGCTTTGAGCAACCTGGTCTAGTGGAAGGTGTCCCTGCCCATGGCAGGGGGGTTGGAACTGGGTGGACTTTAAGGTCCCTTCCTACCCAAACCATTCTAGGATTCTGTGACTGTGCCTCTTGTCCCACTCTTAATGCCCAAAATGGCCTGTAGAAAACATGGTTGTGAAATAACCTGAGAATACACTGTTTAAGACAGGGAAAGGTGAGGGCAAGAGAGAAAAACCTTCAAACTGAGCTTTTTGATAAGTATTTGCTGAAAACACCACAAGCTGCCAGATCTTGCAGAGATTTGCACCTTGCAGAAAGCACCTTGAAAACTCAAAGGAATTCCTTCTTTGTTTTAAGGTGACCTATAACCTAGAAGGCAGTGGGCACTTTAGGGTGTAACGCTTAGGGTTTTGGCTATCCAACGCAGCAACAGGCCAACAGACTACATATGCACGAGGCTCTCAGAAGGGAGCGGTGTTGACTACCTCTGTTCCACGCAGAGCGTCACTGATTGAGCTGAGCAGGAGAAGTCAGTGAAGGATCTGTCTGCAAAGCCTTTTTCTCATAATCCTGCATTATTATTATTTTCCCCCGAGGTTTTCCACTGATCCATGAGCTGTGTGATATGGTGATGGGGTTTCATTTTAGTGTCTTTGTAAACTGCAATAAGAGCCTTTAAATGGTAAAGTGTTTAAACCGCAAGCCTTCTCACACAGTTCAATTAAGCGAGCAGGACTTGTAAAAAAGAACCCCACCACCTGTGCCACCGCTGTTTCCTGACACCACCCCATCAACATGCTCCTTTGAGGCAAAAAGACTCTCATCGCGCCCTCAGATTTTGCCATCTTTTCTTACTTTGCGTAATGCCTTTCTTCATAAATGGTCCCCAACAACACCAAACCTGGCAGAATTAGACCCAAGATGTTAACACGATGGCAATAAACATCCCCATCAACAGCAAACAAACAGCAAGCACAGGATCAGTGGTGAACATGACCAATGCACTTGTGGTTTGTTCTAAGCAACTGAAAATGCTGCCAAACGTCTCCTCTTCACACAGTCAGTTTATAAATCAGAGGCTAAATTTGCTGCGTGCCTTGAGAAAGCCCCGAGGCTGCTAAATAAATATTGTATTGGCTGATAATGCCTGGGGTTGGACTGGATTTGGGACACTTCCTGCTACTTGAAACCTTATGCTGGCCCAGGATCTTGCCTGCATGAGCTGAAGACCATGTCTTTTGTAGAGCTGTTCGGTTGCATAAATCATTGTAAGATGTTTAATACAGCTGATGGGCTTCATACAAAGGAAGTACTGCACACCACTAACACCTGGCAGAAGGGTAACTGATTACGAAAGGCATCTGATATCATTTACAGATCAATTCCCTGTTATGCCCTTGCAACACTTGCTTTTGCACGTGAGGCTGGTGGGCCAGAGAACCTCCCAAATGAAAGATGCACTGGATAAGCTATCAGCTTCACAAAACCACATCGCAGGTCAGGCCACCTTGGCTCAGTAAGGGTGTTAACCACGGCTGCACTAACCTCGTATTCCTAGAAGAGAGTCTTGTTTGGTAAAAACAGGGGTTATTTCCAGAACAGCTAGCACTGAGTATGAAAATGACTCATCAGGTGCGAATTACCCCACCGGATCATACGTCAGCTGGCCTTAGTCAGCCAGTTAAAAACCTCACGTTGAAGAAAGAGATATTTTAAGTCACTTCTTCACAGCATGTGAGAGAAGGTCTCATCCACAAAGGAAGGAGGAAGGAAAATGTGAGGGTATCATCCACAAATGGCATAAGATAACACAGGCCTTTTCAAGGCACGTTGCTTGAGAAACAGAACTGC